>NW_009914775.1:22786-25608 GCF_000696875.1 Nestor notabilis
GAGAAGGATGTTAGACAATGCAGTGTTAAAGACTTTCTAGCTCTGGAAAAAGGAATAAGGACTCCATTTTTAGAAGGATGACTTTGCAAATCTTTCATTATGACTGTTTTCAGGACAATGCTTCAACCTGTTCAGAACTCTCATTGAAAGAGGCAGCAAAGGATGTTAAAAGAATTGGGGATGGGGATGATGGCAATAATTTCATTCTTTATTTCTATCTAATGTCAGTTCAAGGAACTTGGAAGTGTAAAGGCAGCTAGGAGGATTACAAGATGACAGGAATTAATCTGTATTAAAGATAAAACTTTCCAGACTTTGCTTGTGTGTGAGGAAGATTGACATTCAAAGTGTAGGTTACCGATATAGTGAACATAATCTTGTACAACTTTCTTCCCTTCTTATTTCTTCTCCTGTTGCACTCTGGACTTAGTTTAAGAACTTTACTTCTCATCACCATTGCTGACACGTTCCAGACAACTGTTCATGAGTACAAAATGCTGAATTCCGTGTCTTGAATCAGTGCTTCCATCAATTATTTGTGATAGTGTGATAGTCTAATTTTAATTCCAGGATGATGTTCTTGAACATTAATAGGGAAAGGATGGGGATTTTTTTTCCCCTTATCCCCTACTTCACCCCCCTGAACAAGTTGTCTAGAACTTTGTTAACCTTATTTGACTTAATACAGTATGAAAGAAAACCTAGCTGCTGTAATTAGTTGGCATTTATGGGGTTGGGGTGGAAAGTTTAAAAATTGTCAACAGGGAATAAATGGTATCAGGGTTCACCCAGCGGAGAGTCTCGGTTGAGGTAAGGAGCAGGGCAAGTGGAGCAGGCAAACTTGTCTTTTGGATGTTGTTACAGTCCTCCTAGACTGAGATCCTTGGAGAAGTGTGGGAGATGTTGGGGATTCTTGTTTGTTTTTTTTGCATGTTGAACAGTTTATGAAAGATACCAGTTGACTTATGCAATGGTTTCAGCCACCTATCCATGCTTATGACAGGATCTCAGAAGTTAAGTGTTCATGGGGATGACCTATGGCTTTTCCATTTACTGGTTAAAATTAAGGAACAGACTTAGAGCAGAAGCACAGATATCTTGATCTAGATTTGGTCTGTTCAAAATGTTCAGAATCTCCCATGACTCAACAGGTACAAGACAAATAAGAATGATTTGTCCTTTAGGGAATTCCATTGCCTGGTACCTTGCTGATGGTTTTACTAAGATTTGTGATTGAAAGATACAAAGATGTTACTTTTCACCCTCTTTTTCCTCTTTCTACCAATCAATTATTTTTCCCCAGTCTCCCCAAAGCAGACATTTCTTGTTTGTTGCTGCCACTGTTGAAGTTGAATCCAACTAAACAGAGTAGATGACTGTAATTTCTCAGAAGAAATAAAATGTGAATTGCATTACTATCCAGAGTGCATTCTGAATCAGTAAACATCTGAAACACCTGCACTGAAACAGGGATCCCTGCATAAAAAAGATCCAATAGTCATTGCACAGATTTCCTTCTGTTTGGTGATAGAATAGAATGCTTTTCATAATCTGCTTTCTCTGGTGCAGATACTGTTTTAATATATGTTTGCATGCGTAAATAATCCCAACATACTACTAGAGTAATGTTTTGTTTATTGTAATGGTAGGTAGGGATGAAACAAGCACAGATTTACTATATGATGTATGTTTGCTTTAAAAAACAAATAAACAAGCTTAAAAGCAGTAGCAAGAAAACCTGTGAATCAAAAATGCGTTTATTTTAGCCTCTCATTTATCCTTAATTTCATCTAATCAGCAGTTCAGTTCTCCTCCAAGACTGCCTTCATGGGATTGCACAGCATACTGTACATGTAGAGAGAGAATAAAATGCACTTAAATGTAATAATTTAACTTTATTTTCTCCTATTGATTTTTTTTTATGGCTGTGTGAAATTATATTTTCAGTTTTATTGCTAAGCCATAACCAAAATAATTGAAATGCCATAATTCTTATATTAACGCTCACTACAAAAGAGGGAACTTTGTTTATTTTGTTTTTTCTTAAACCAAAAATTTTTTTATATGTCTTGGGGGAAAAATAACTTGAGCTTGAGTAACAGTGTCATCTTTCACTAAAATGCATTTATTTTGCCCACAAATTGAGAGGCCTGTTCAAGAAGAGTTGAATACTTACTTTCTAATTACTCTGAGGGCACTGCAGACAACCAAATTCTTTTAGCTTTGGCCATACTCTCACTTGATCCTCATTTTGAGGGTTTAGTGAGAATGTGAAAAATCTGTCAATGAAGCAAAAAGTTTGAGACCTTCTGTAGTTTAGATTTTTGGTTTTCTTTTTTCTTTTTTTTTTTTTTTTTTTTTAATTCCCTTCTTTTCTGAAGTGCAGCAATAAAGCAAGAAAACTGGAAAAATATTTTGCGGGAGACCGTTTCAGGAAATGGGGAGCTCAACCCAGTTCAGGTATTTCCCTTAAACATTGAGAAAAACTCAGCGACATGGACAGTGGGATTGACCGCACCACACAGCTTGGTGTGATCAGCAGACTTGCTAAGAGCGCTCTCAATCCCATTGTCCATGTCTCAGATGAAGATGTTGAACAGCGCCAGTCCTGATATTGGCCCCTGAGGGACACCACTCGTCACTGGTCTCCACTTGGACAGAGAGCTGTTGACCACAACTCTTTGAGTGTGACCACTCAGCCTGTTCATTTTCCACTGAGTTACCCATCTGTCAAATCCATGCCTCTCCAGTTTAAAGACAAGCATATTGTTCAGGACAGTGTCAAATGTCAAAGCCAAGTGCCAGGTCCTACACCTGGGTTG
>NW_009914776.1:0-20764 GCF_000696875.1 Nestor notabilis
AAACCAGTCTGGGATTCTATGATTCTGTGACTCTCACCTTTTCATTTCCACGGCTGCCTCTAAATGTCAGGGGAGCGGAAACCCCTCGGTGCTGCCAGCCAGGCCGAGCCCAATTGGGCACCGAATGCACTGGCTCCATCGTGCTCCGCTCCCCTGCCCCTCGTTTGTCTTGGCACTGGCCAGCGAATGCAGTCGGTTTAATTGGCAGTTGTGTTTGTGGCCAGGGTGTTATGAAAAGGTTTTCTGTCTCGCTCTGTAAGTTACCCCGAATATGTTTTCACTCTTAATATAATATTCACTTCATTATTAGCTGAAAGAGGCTCTTTTCAGAGAGAGCGTTTTTTTTTCCCCTTCTCCCAAAAATACATTGAACAGCCCGTTCATGCAGCGCTGCACTGAGGGCCGGGATTGTCTGCCCAAGGGGAAGTGAGAAACCCAAAAGTAAATAGTATTTACACAGAAATTCCTTTCTTCCCCAGTGTGCCAGCAGCACTAGTTGTGCCCTCCTGTGCTTGGGGGGACACTTGCCCACAACTCCTGTAGCTGGGTCACTAGGGGTGATTCCTCTCCCTTGGCAGGGCAGAGGCTCCCCAGGGGCCATTGGCAGCCCAGGGCTGCTGTTCCAGATGCAAACCCATCCAGTGTTCAGTGGCAAGGGTGTTTCCACTCACCAGCACAGAGAAGGGCTGATCTGGGAGCCCTGACCCACAGGTGACATCCACAGGGGTTGTGATTCAGACTTCATGCTGGCTTTCAGTCTTCCAGTGCCTGAAAAGGCTGACAAGAAACCTGGAGAAGAGCTTTGGACAAGGGATGTAGGGACAGGACAAGGGGAATGGCTTTAACCTGCCAGAGGGGAGACTGAGATGAGCTCTGAGGCAGAAGCTCTTCCCCGTGAGGGTGCTGAGGCGCTGGCACAGGGTGCCCAGAGAAGCTGTGGCTGCCCCATCCCTGGCAGTGTTCAAGGCCAGGTTGGACACAGGGGCTTGGAGCAATCTGCTCTAGTGGAAGGTGTCCCTGCCCGTGGCAGGGGTTGGGGGCTGGATGAGTTTTAAGGTCCCCTTCAGACCCAGACCAGTCTGTGTTTCTGTAATTTATCTTTGCCTTGTAAGCCAAAGAGCTGAACCGATGTGCTGAGGGTACGCAGCACCTCAGGTTCTGGTTAAGCACCTCTGCTGGGAATACATCCTGTGAGATCAGCTGATATTTTAATTGAGAAAAACCTGGGCTCAGCACAGGAGCTATGAGCTGACAGTTGATAAACCCAGACTGGAAATACAAGACCACTTCTGAGCTGTAACCAACCTTTGGACCAGTTTCTCCAGGGAACATGAGGAAGATGTTTGTCAAACTGTTTAATGGGGGGAAGAGACAGTTTCGGCAAAAATAAAAATTCCAGTAGCACATTTCTCAAAGGCCAGTGCTTGCTGATAAACCAATCAGCAAGCAAGGTTCTACATACAGATGTTTGGCTGTTCTGCTCAAGGACTTGTATTTCTGTTTTAATGTCAAGTCAGGATCCAAACACATCTTTGATTTTGCCCAGAGGCTGGAAGTTTATTTCTTCCTTTATCAAAACAAAAATATCAGAAAAGTCATTTTTAGCCATTATTTGGTAAAAAGAGATGGAAAGATGCACTCCAGCACTGTCCAGTTAACCACGTGAAGTCTCTCACACTGCAGTAAACTGGCCATCGACCTGGAGCCAGACTGCAGGTCAAACCCAATTTGCCAGCCCGGGCTGGGTGGCAGCTCGGGAAGGTGTTCGCTGTTCCTGCCGTGTGCACTGCTGGCAGCAAGAGCAGACTTCCAGAGACTTCCCAAGCTCCTCACTATGCCCCCACGAGCCGCCCCACTGGCATGGGTCTCTGCATCTCAGAGTAAGCAGGAGCAGAAGGCTCTGCCTTTGCAAGGTCATTGATGGACATGGATGTGCCAAGTTTCCATGTGCAGGTCCAGCTGCCCATGCTCGCTCAACCCAAGCACCCAACTGCTGTCAGAGAAATGCCAGCACTGCCCACGTCAGAATAGAGGAAGGTCCCTGAAAGGCTCAGCTGTCTCCTCCTGGAAAACTCAGCCATTTTCATGTCTTCAGACACATCTTATCCCCTACAGTTGGCAGGCACTACGGTCTCTGCTGCTTGCAGGAAAGAGGCATCGGCTTCCGGCCAAAGTTAGTTAGTGATCAGAACAACTGGTAAAGAAAAAGATCAATACCCAGCTTTAAAGCCCATCAGAAACCCTGCACCACTCGCCTTCGGCAACGCATTACGAGGGAGGCATTGCCACCTAGTGTCCACCCAGGAAAAAGGGCTCGGTCACACATCCACCTTCCCGCACCTGCAGCCCAACGGGACTCACGTGCGACAGCCTTAACATGCCCCTAGAAAAGAGCAAGGCCGAGCAGACGGGACAAGGCTGCCGGGGACAGGAGCACAGCTGGGAAGCCCTGGAGCTATGGCTGTGGAAGTGAAAGCCCCAGAAGCCAGTCACTGGACAAGCAAGAGCCCAGACTTCTGCTCTTCTTGTCTTGCTGACAACCTTCCACACAGCACTTACTTTTCAGGTGCATATTATTGCCCCAGGCTATTCATCAGGACAAAGCATCTCAGTGTGTGGTTAAAAGAACTGGTATCTTGTAACTCCTTTTCTTCCTTTCTGAGCATCAGGAAGGCTCTTGGAGTATTCTGAGGAAGGGGGGTGGGGGGAAAAGCAGATCTGGGAAAAACCCAATCCCTGGATTGTTCTTGGGGGATAGGTGAGAAAACCCAAACCCCGCTCTCCCTCTAGGGCTTTCTTCAGACTTAAGCAGCACAGCAGGATTTTACCTCCTGAGACAAAGCCATCCTTTCTCCAAAAGCAGAGGACCAGACCAAGCCAGACAAGCAGCAAGGCCCAGAAGTATGCCTGCAAGGTGCTGCAACCCAAAGCTCTCCTAACCTCCCCCTCTCACTTCAAACAGCCTACTGAGAGGGCATTTTATCTTAAGACACCATAATGGGGTGGTAAGGAATCTAAAAGCCATAAAGGCACCAGCAGAACAAGAACATTCAGACATTTCTCTCCTGGCAAGGGGCTGCCTTGGATCATGCAGTGACAGCATGATCAGCAGTGACATACCTGCCCAGCACATCAACAAGGCACTGAATCATGTTTAGAAGACATTCTCCATCCTAGTTGAACACAGGCAGTACAGATACCATCAAAACATTTCATATTTCTAGGTTCCTCCTCTGTGGCTTCCTGCTAGCTTTGTGGTTACCTGCCACTGTCTGTCTCAGAAGCATTTGATTTTGATTTATTAAATCTCAGCCTCACCATGAAGGCACATGTTCAGAGAGACACAGGGAGCACACAGCAGATTCTGCTCCACAAGGAAACAGACATGAAGGTAGAGGAGTCAGCAATATTTGTAGGGGATAAAGCTGGTATTCTTAGGTAATGTGAAATTTAGTATCAACATTCACAGAACATTCAGCCAAAACAAAGAGCATAACATGTTGTTGCTCAAGGAGAGCAACAAACCAGATGCTATTTCCAAATTCCAGCTCCTTACACTTAAAAGACAGACATTAATCACTCTTGCACAATAAACTGGCACAAATCCTGTATTAGTTCTCAGGTTGGTTTATTTTCTCAGAACAATAATACAAAGTTTTTAAAGAACAACTGTATAACCAACACAAACTTCATGGCATTGTACCTCCATTTACAGATTCCCTAAAAGCAGCCCAGAATCTGCAAGAGGTAGGATGTCAGGGAAGAGTTTTCTTCCAACAGTGTGCAGGGTAGAAGCAAGGGAATGCCTTCCTCCCTCCAACAGCAGGACTTGTTTCTTCTGGAAACAGCCTCAGAACATGGCAAACAAAATCAACTTCAGGAAAACCAGTCTGTGTATAAACACAGAACCTCCCCTCCACACTCTCAAAACAAGACAGTCCTCTCACCCTTTGTCCAAAACACAGATGAGATGCCATGATGTCTGTGTGCCCAGAGGTGGGTGTCCCTCCAGTCCAAGATGCAAACTAGCAAGATCCTAGGAAAACAAAACTCCCACAATGTCCCTCAGCCATCACCTATACATTTTTCACATTAAATGGTCAGTTGTTACTAGCTGATGTCCACAGTGGCCCTGAAAGAAACACAGATTTTTGTGGATTAGCATTAGTGGAACAGGCATGGTGAAATCCCCATGGAATTCATTCAACTTCTTCACATCAGACTTGGAGGAAACGGAGTCTTAAGTGACAAGAACTCAAAACTACCACATCCACCTCAGAGAAACCCTGTGAACGCACATCAGGCCACCTCCCTTCCTGTCCAGGGTTATCCATACTGCCCAGCACTTGTGCTTTTCTGACCCTGTTCTGGGAAACCCAGTACCTGGATACTTACTCTTTGCTATTGAGAGAGAGCCTGTGTGTCCTTGGAGATTCACCATTCTCCCCATCTGAGATTTCTATTGCTTCTCACCATATTTATTTGCTCCCCTTTTCCCTCCTTCCTGCTTGTAAGACAGGACCAGCAGGAGGCCTGGTCACACCACTGCGACACTGGCAACGGACCACAAAGCACCTCCAAGCACTTTGTTCTTCATTAGTTCCCCCTGCCCCACTACTCTCACTCGAGGTTGGGTTCTTACCGATCTTGGTAAGGCACACACTGAGAAGGTGACAGATTCTGTACCCAGTGAAGCCTCTTTACGTCTCTAGGGTCATGAGAGCTTCACTAGCAGGAAACCAGTATCTAGGCACAGGGTATAAGCCAGAGCTGTTTCTAAGCTGTGATTTCCTCCCCACACTGTTAACTTCAAAGGGGAAATTCTCCTGGTTCTCTTGGGTCACTTGATCAGGACTTGGATCACCTGCCTCACCTTCTACATGGCTACACAGACCTTGCTGCCAAAAGCTCACCAGCTCCACCAGTGCCTCTCCCAGCCATGCTCTGCTCTGTTCCTCTACCTGCAGACAGACCAGCATCTCCTCCCTGGGAACCTGCCTGAGTTTTTTTCTAGTGCTGGTCCAATACTGCAAGATCTGCAGTGGAGCTGTGGTGCTGGCATGCACAACATGGAGTTCTCTCTTGTCCCCTGAGCCGTTAAGAACCTGGGATAAAACACACTCAGCACACGTTTTCACACTGTTTTTTGATGGGCCTGTTAGAGGTGCCAGTTGCAGCAGCATCATGAACTTTGAGATCCTCCCAGAGGAGTGCTGGCACAGAGGGTATTCTCCTGATCTGTCAGAGCATGCAGGACTGAGGCACAGCCCCATCAGCCCGTTGGCCAGAGAATGAACAGCAGAGGGAGGAAAACAAATCAGAAAAATCCTTAGAAGCCTTTCCACAAAATAACCCATCATCTGTCTCCTACAGAAGTTCTGAGGATCAAAGAAGGTGTGTTCAAAAGGTGCTCTATCTTCTCTCAGTTCAAGAATACCAGGGTCCAAACCAATCTTGGATACCCTTTCAGCAGCCGCAGCCACTGCAGCTTGCTCAGCTGCAGCGAGCTCTGCAAATCCAAGTCAAATCACTAGTAGCAAAATGGGGAAGCCTGCTCCTTAGAGCATATTGGCTTACAGACTGCTAACCAGAGGGCAAGAAAGGCAGTAATTGTGAGGAAAACAGATACCTTACAGAGCAAAGGATGAGAAGATGAAGCATCACATGATGCTCAAAATCCACACCTCATGCATTATATATCCTTGAAAAGCACCACAGGATCACAGGATAATTAGGGCTGCAAGGAACATCAGTAGGTCTCTAGTCTAACCTCCTGCTCAGAGCACAGCTAGCTATGAAGTCAACCAGATTACTCATCCTCCTCTGCTGACCTGAGACAACCAGGTTTTGGCGGGTCTGTGTGCTCAGAGCCGCCCAAAACCCATGACTCAAATGCCACCAAGCCAGAAAACTCTGAGTCAGGACAATGGGCCTCTCTCAAGGGCTGCCCCATTTAAAGTTTGGGATAATAAAAGCACAAAGCAGTCAAGCAACTTTCAGGATTGCCAGAAACACACGAGTAAAGACTTCTAGCCAAGCACAAACTGGGATTCATGGTAACAAGTCAGTGCAGTCACTGGCCAGCACTCAGGAAACCCCATGTTACAGCCTTGTTTCACAAGCTGCCCTATATAGCCAAACCTGTCGGCTAATGAGGGTCACTGTAAAACAAGATATTCATAGTGAGCTTCAGGCTGGCAGTGCCATCTATTATCTCTTTCAGCCCAGAGAAGGGAGAGAGGAAGTTTCTAAAGAAGGAAAACTACTGAGGATGCTTCAGCTGATCTCTTCTCTTTGAAAATGCAAGAGATTTACCCTCTGCTATTTGTTAGTCTGGTATTATCTCCACACAGCACTTCTTTTCACATGTCCCCAACAGGCATACTGAAAATTGATGATTTGAATTGATGATGGGCTGTTAGTTGTGGTTTGGGGTGTCTAGCTGGGCATAAAACCTACAGCTGCTGAGACTTCTCATGCACCATAAAAACAAAGGATCAAACTGTGAGTCTTCTGGTTCCATGGCTGCTATTTGAAGTAATAAAGTCTTTACACAGAGCTAATTAAGAATATTAAAACTGAAACCCTAAAGCCATTTCAAGGAGTGTTTGATCAGCTCATCTCTTTTATTTCCACCTAATGGCTACACAATCAAAAGAGAAGTAGAGGGGAAACACATGGCTCTGAAGATGCAGAGCGCTGGATCACATTCAAAGTCTTTGCTGCTCCTGCACGTAGAACAGCACGCTCCAACCAGGACTCTGCTCCAGGATTTGTTTCCTTCGCCTAACAGCAGGTTGGCAGCAACTCAGCCATGAAAACTGGCAAGGCACATGCTTGCTTTGAAGTTCAGACAGAAGCCTGTTGGTACCAGCTATTTTAACTCATCCTTCAGAAAGACAAGGCAGCAGATCATCAATTTACAGTAAGCAACATGCAAGGTCACAGGTCACATATACTCACAGTCACCTTTACTCTGCATTAAAGCCATGATCAACAGTTAATATTCAAGGCTTTAAGATTTGCTTAAGCTGCTTTCTTGCATAAAGAACTGTTGGTGCCTCTTCCCCAGCTCCACCTCTCCTGCCTCAGTCTCTAGCAGGGCTCTGGAGAAGTGTCACACAGGAACCAGACTAACACAGCAGCTACAATTCTTGTCAAAGCACAAGGAAACTGGAAAGTACAAAGTGTGCACCTGAAGCTCAGCTCCTGCCAGTTCAGTCCTCACTCCACTAAGGCTTTGAAGAAGCAGCAGCTCCCAACAGCACTGTGCTGAGATAACCCTCAGCAAGAAGAGCTTCTCCTTGAAAGAAGCAATCAGGTCATCAGCTTCACAGGGGCAGCCTGGAAGGCTGGTCCAGCTTTTACACCCCAGAGCTCCACATAAAGACACTGGGAAAACAGATGTTACATGTATGCATTTGGAGTGTGGATCAACAGAGGAGCTAAAATCTTCTTGAATGGCAATTGCCCGGGAAGTGCTCTTCACTCAAACCTTGACAAGCCCAAAAGGATCTGCCACCCTGCAATGACAGCCTGGAGAAAAGCCACTGCCACCGGGGCAGGGGGAAACAAGCTCCTTTTGAAACACACCACATGGATCCCACGAGCAGTAATTGACAGGTTGCAGCTCTCAGGAATGGCAAGAAGAAAGCACAGCTACCGCAAGGGTGCTATCAGCTAGCTGATAAGATATGCTGGGCAATCCAACTGGGTATGAGGAGAAGAAACAGCTATTTACACCACCAAGCTATCATGGCTTTATCTGGACAATGCCTAGAGGGAACATGCCACATCGCCATCCCAGGGAGCCTCTCTCTGAGCACACAACATGCCTTCAGAAAGCTTCCTAATTAGGGTGCCACTTACCTGCTGTCCTCAGAAGTGACTCCGCAGCCAGCTTTACCCTCCTTTCCCTCTCTAACATGTTGCTGGGGATGTCCAGCTGTTAGTGCTTCAAGTGGACTTGCTTTTATGGCCAAGATGGCTGCGAAGCCTGTCTGCAGAGCACGGCAGCACACCAGCAGGCACTCAGACTCCCCAGGTCTGAAGGTATGAGCAGGCTCCGGCTACCCCATCACAGGTGTCCCCAACATCCAGACTCGCAGATGAAGGTGCAAGGAACAGATGTGCTCCTCCCCTTTTATATGACCAAGCCATATGAACCTCCATGGCCCTCTGAAGAGCTGCACTCACATGCTTTTTTCCTGAGGAATTTTTTTCTTTGCGAATCAATTTGTCATGATCCTCAGCTCTGCAAAGGATCTGCAGTGAGGTTCAAGCACTGCTGTAAGCTAGACAGACAGATCTGTGGCAGGAAAAATTCTCCAGAGATCTTTAACAATTCTTGACTCCAAAACACCCTGAATGCTGATGACATGTGCTACCATCCTGAACTGAGGCAATAGAAGAAGGGCCTGTCAAGTTTGCTCAGATCTGTGATAGGACAAGGATATCTGAAGCAAAGGAAAACCAGAAAGTGGAGCTCTTTCTCAAGCATGTCTAAGAAAAGACCCTTAAAACAACACCCAGACAAAGCAACACAAAAACTTGTCCAGACAGCAAGGTCTCACAAGAAGGATTATTATGGCATGGTGAAAGAAGACATGAACTCTTCAACACACACTTCTGACTCACAAAGGACCTCATCTGGCAAGTCTGGGCTCAAACTGATCCTTAGAGCAGCTCCCAGTCCTTCAAGAACTCAGATAAATTTCATGTCAATAATCCTCAGTGTTCTGTCAAATCAACAGGTCCCCAGTAAAGCAGGCTGGGTAGTGGGGGGGGGCACATGATGGTCACCTCTATCCTTACTGGAAGTTAACTGCAGTTCTGCAAACCAGCTCACAGCAGTGGCAAGACATTCCCTGCATCTTCAGCAAAAACCCTTTCTGAAAGCAATGCTCCCCAGATCCAAAGCCCTCAGTGGTGTCTCCTGCCTCCTGATGCTGGCAGCCACACAGTCTGTTTGCAATCACTGGTGCCACCGTGTCAGACACAGCCATCGATGCCCTGGTGCTGTTCAAGTGATGCGGCCCCTGGTCCCCTGTCAGCTGCTCTGGATCACTGCTGATGGAAAGAACACCCCATTACAGGGCTGCACGGGATGAACGACGCTTGGCAGCCCACAAGCAGAGGATTATTCTCCAAAACCCACCACTTCACTGATGCCTTGGAGGACAGGCACAGGAGGGCACCAAGGTATCACATGGGTCTCCCTCCTTTTTACTTCATACCATCTTTTCATTTCAAAGCCCAGGCTGAGCTTCACACTCTGGACAGGGCCACCACTAGTGCATTCAAACCAGGGCCCATGGCCAGTACACCTGTCCAGGAAGCACCCATGGCACAGCAGCCATTTCTCCACTGACAGTTGCTAGAAGAGACCAGAGCCCACTAATCTTCCAGGGAGGCATTACAGGTACTACTGCAGGCATGAACTGCAGAACAGCTGAGAAAAAAAGGAAGATGCTAGAAGACGAGAGAGCTGGAGGGAAAGCAAAAAAAAAAAAAAAAAAAAACCAAAAAAAAAAAACAACCCAAAAACCTTATTAAAGCTTTTCTCTTTCCTCTGCTTAGCAAGGAGAATGCTTAATTAAGTCATCCTTCAAGCCTCTCTGCTTGCTCCAGCAATGCTCAGCATAAAGCAGGTATTTAAGAGTTTCCTGTGCAGCACAGGACATCTCAGGGGTACAATAATCTGCATATTCTAAAGGAGAAGTGAAATTGCTGGATCTCTGTTGCTCAGCTTCAGGCAGTGGGTAGGGACAGTGTCAGCAGGAGGCAAATTTTAGATCTGCTCAGTAATAAGAGCAGGAGGGGAAGAAGCAAGCTGCTGTTTACTCAGAGTCTGGAGCCTTCCCAGGGCAGGAGCTTTGACTGTTTGACACATACTCCTCATTTTATTCACAAGTCTCTTTCAGCTTATTAGGTCAGTTTAACTGTCAGCTGCTGCTGATTTTAAGCCCAATTATGGTCACTTCTACCTGGTGACACAGCCCCAGTACTGCAGCCAATTCTCACCAGTTAATGGCTTCAGAATTGCTAGACCCTGCTATTCGTAGCAATCTCAGGTTTGACCTCAGAGTCAGAGTTTCCTGCCATAATTTCAGAAGTTTGTTTGCACTGGAACACTTCCCTGGGTGCTCTCAACTACTGAGACCACTCCACTTCTCCTGTGCAGACACATTAGAGGCAAGCTGGCAACTTCAGCCCACCTATAACAAAAAAAGCTCAGAGACTCATCTTTCTGGGGTGAAACTGTCACCAAGGACCCTCTCCTAGAATCCAGACATTTCTAGCGAACTTGTCCCCACCCCTCACGATTAAGATCTCTTATCATGAAGGACTGAAGCAATATGATAAGAAATTTCTGGGTTTTGATGCTGGGTCTTTCAAACAAAGAAGAAAAAGCTCCAATAAGCCAGCAGCCCTCAGCCCACCCATCCTGCAATTCAGGGGACACTGAGGAGGACCTACAGCTATGGACATCCCACGTAACCTGGCTTAACATGTCTATATCACACAAAGTATACAGAGGCAGGCAAATAATCCAAACCCAGAGGGGCAAGCATGAGAGCCAGGCCACTGTGATTGCCTGAACTGTAGCAGAATGGCTTTAAGAAAGTGTTCATGCTCCTGTTTCTCCCTGTATTTCCAAATTCTTCCAGGAAGCACCACAAGTGGCCTTGCATTTCACCACAGAAAAGGTTGATTGTGATCTGAAACTCCATTAAAAAGGAAAAAAAGTGTGTTCTGAGCAAGATACTTTCAGAGCAGCCTGGAGGAGAAGGACTTGGGCCTGCTTGTTGATAAGAAGCTTCCCATGACCCAGCAGTATGCGCCTGCAAGAGGGCTGGAGCAGCACTGCTCTGGAGCCAGGCTGAGAGAGCTGGGCTGGGTCAGTCTGGAGAAGGCTCCTGAAAGGGAGACCTTAGAGCAGCTCCAGTGCCTAAAGGGGCTCCAGGAAACCTGGAGAGAGGCTTTGGACAAGGGCCTGTAGGGACAAGACAAGGGGAATGGCTTTAACCTGCCAGAGGGGAGATTGAAATGAGCTCTTGGGCAGCTCTTCCCTGTGAGGGTGCTGAGGCGCTGGCACAGGGTGCCCAGAGAAGCTGTGGCTGCCCCATCCCTGGCAGTGTTCAAGGCCAGGTTGGAAAGTGGCTGATGAGCAGTTCAGCCCCCTCCATGAAACCTCCAGCAGCAGTTTCTCTTTTTCCCTTCCCCTTTGCACTTCTTGGGCTCCACTAACCAAAGATGTCTGTTTATTTAGAACAGCAGCTCTGGGCCACTACATCCACTATGTGAAAACTAGCACCCCTGTGAGCCACTTGTTGGGAAAAAAGAGGCCACACAACCTTTCCAGTGGAGGACCTGTCTGGTGATCCAGCAGATGACCACATTCATTTGGAGTTCCTACCACAAAGCAAGGCGCAGATGCGCACAAGATGCTACCCAGGCTAGGCACTACTATGTGGTTCTATCAGCCATGAGCCCCAAGTCCTACAGGCTTCCAAACTGCAAGTGTCTGAAATTCAGCATGTGGAGAATCAGAACCAACTTGCCAAGCCCAAAGCCACAACCTTTCTGCACACACCAGCAAGAATGCTTCTCAGCCTTAAATCTCCTTTCACAGCTACTTGCCTGAGGGTAGATACCTGCTAACATGCAACCTGTCTCATCCTGAACCCAGGGCAGAAACATTTGTGCTCTGAGGCAGTTCAGCAACATGCCCAGCTCAGACCCAGGCACAGGGGCTGGGTGAGGTGAAGACTAGAGCAGCAAGGTGCATCCAGCCAAAAGAGGGTTGTGTCGCCTTTGGAAGCAACTGCTCAAGCAAAGCTCTCCCTCACATACTACCTTAGCTTTCTCACAGCACAGACAAAAGAGCCAACCTTAAAATACCAGACCTGCACCCTGCACTCTCACTGCTACTCCTGGAAAAGCTGCCAATACTCATTTTCTACATCCAGAAGAGGTACTGCCTGCTCTGCATGAGACAATAGCTGTGAACTCCAATGGCCCCAAGCTGCTGCTGCTTTCTGACAGAAGGCTGCTGTCACTTTCCACAACACTTTCCCTATGGTTTACCCGGAGGCAAGAGACCAGTGAAGATTTCCACTCCCCCTTCCGCTCCCACCGAAGGTTTTGACAAAAAAAGAATGATCAAAGAGCCTTTGTGCATTTATAAACCCATCAATATTGCTCAAAGATTTAAGGCTTTAAAGAGTCCAAAACATCTATTTGAAATTTTCTGTACAAACAGGCTTTTTAATATTAAAAAAAAAAAAGAAAAAGAAAAGAGAATAAAATATTTAGCTTTTTCTGAACTGAGGCATTCCAACAGCTCCAGCCAGGAGTGCTGGAGGGGAGGAGGAAAACCAATTCTTATGTTTGACAGGAACAAGTTTTTTTTGTTTCTTTTAATTGGCATAGAAACAAGACTACACAGCTATTTCTCCCTGTGGCTCTGACAAGGAATAGCTGGGATGAGCAGCACAGGAAACAACAAAATCAAACTATTCAAGTATTGCCAGTCTCAGGTTCCTATCCCACACCAGCTTGTCTCTCAGGAAAGATTCCCCAAGCTGACAATGCAGCAGCGTTTCACTCCACCATCCTGCCCCTTCCCCTCCACACACCCTATTCCCTTCCCTCCAAAGATTTCCTCACCTGACAACAGTTCAGAGACAACAGAGGTTTTGGGAAACCTCAGCCTTTTTTACAACTCCATTACCTTTATTCCTGCTCAGGCAGAAGTGTTGAGAGAAGCAAACATTCGGCAGCACATTTCTTTCTCCTTGTTCATGTAGTCCCTGTAGCAGCTGCAAAGCAGAGCACAGCATGGCAGCACAGGCTGGGGAGCACCTGCCAACCCACCAGTGCCACAACCAGAAAACATCTTAGTGTTTCTATATAAATAAATTAGCCTAATGCAGGAGTGTGCTGAGACCAAAGCTGCAGATCCTTCAAGCCCTTCTTTCTGCCTTGTCAGGGAAGGACAGCTGGAAATATTGTGCCTTGTCCCCAGACCTTGGGTCTCTGCTTCGCTGGTGACTATCAACTAAGTATAGTTGGATTTTTGGTAGCCAGATGCTTTCTACACCAGTTTTGTAAGCATGTGATGCTGCAGAGGAACCCCCACCCATATCCCATGGTCTAGTTTCATGTCTCCTCATTTGCGCCACTCCTTATGCAAGCTCCTTGAGCACCTAGCAGGAGACACAGTCCGAGTGCTCTACTCAAGAGTATCCACCACTGACACTGAATCTGGGCAGAGAATGGGTAGAAGACAACAGGGATTTGTGTCCGGACTAAGTGGAAATAGCAGGGATTTGCTTCCTCCTCCACTCTCACTTCCCTGCCAGTGTCACATTAGCATGGCAAAAGCTTCCCAGACAGCTCCATTTTAATTGCTTCTTCTTCAAGCACAGCATCCCCTGCACCCTGTGCTCTCACCTTACTAGCAACAAGGTCTCAGAGGTGAGGAATCCCTGAGCCAGCAGGTGACTCAGTTTGGGCACCATCCCAGGGATCGATGGCTGCCCACACGGTCAGCTTTCCAGCATCTGCTACCATGTAAGGTCAAAAGCAAAGGGGTTTTGTGCAACACACCAGAAACAGCACAAGCGTGACATTGGCTAATCCTCTCTCTATTCCTTTAGTGTCTAGAACCCAGAAGTGCTTCATTCAGTGAAGTTCCAGCACAGTAGGTCTTATTGGTTAAGTCTCAGACAGATGTTGCCACAACTGTCCACAGAGTAGGTCAGGGATGCCCATCTGGACTGTGGATGGCCTGCTCACTCTTACCACTGCAGGAAATCCAAGATCCCTTCATTTGGAGGCACAGACTGATGCCAGAGATCAGAACAATCCCCTTTTGTTCTGGATTTGATGCAATGCAAGTTTTCCAACAGAACTGCAAATCCAGCAGCAGAATTTGCACCAAAATCCCTCCAACTGGTATCAGATGTGTTTCACAAAACCCTCACCCTGGATACTGCCTGTTGTTCTTCAGTGAGGTGAATTTTGCCAAAAACCTGGTTCAGTTTTTAAAACAGATGCTTTTCAACATTTTGGTTTACACAGCAAAAGACTTTCCTCTTTGCCAAGTACAATGTACTCATTAAGGAAGCAAGAAGCCTCTAAGAACAAGATTTTGATTCATATTCCATTTCTGAAGCGTTTGCCAGATCTCATTACAAGTTTTCTCAGGCAAGACAGTTTGGCAACATTACAAGATCTAGTCTGAGGTCTGGCTTAAGTTAACAACCCCCGACAATGTTTTCTTCACCTATTCTATACTAATTCCACTCTTTGACACAGTAAAAGCAAAAGTTACACCAATTTTAACTAGCACTGAAGCAGAAACTCCAAGACAACAGTTCAATGCATCTTCAGCTTACTGACACACGAGCTGTACATGCTGCTGTCTCCAGAGTTGGGGCTGATGAGCCTGCCCGCTGCTCCCCCAAACAGAGCACCTTGGTGCTTCCTGCACAACCACCTCAGCTTATCAGCAAAGTTTCTCTTTCACCTGCCACATATTTCAAACAAGTCTGAGAGAACACATGATGTTTCTAGGACCAGGACTTCTAGCACAGGCCCACAGGCCTTTGACATTACCCACATCCCAAGCCTCCAGGAGCTATCCAGCCACACAGATATTTTTTATACCTACTTGCACTCACACCTAGCAATTTGGTAGCTACATACCCAGAGGCAGACCAGGACCAATAGAAGTGCTTTATTTCAGATTTCCAGAGCAGCAGCTAATGCTGCCTTCAAGTTCTTCATATTTCAGAAGTAAGAGAACAAGTTTAAAGACTTAGTGTTATCACAGACCATTAAGGATGACGTGGATATATACAGGGGACTGCTATGAAAGGAGAGCCCTCCACCAAAACACCTAGGGAAATCACTCGGGTACCAGACTATCTTTTCCAGTCACACCAACTACTCTAATAAGAGATGTTACTGCTGCCTACAAACCTTTAAGCAAATGCCTAGCAGTGATGCACAAAAGAGGGCTCAAGGGCTGCATTGTGACCTCTGAAGCTGAGGACTGCATTGCCTCCTCCATCTGTGAGCAATGCCAGGAGTACAGCACATGCTTTTGGGAACCAGCTGGTGCTTCCGCCAGTTTCAAATGGAAGAAGAGAATGAGGGTAGAGACTAGTGTTAGCCATGTTTTGGTGGTCCTAGGGCATAACTAAAGCTGGCAAGATTGTGCTGTACTCAGCCTGAGAGCAAAGGGACAGTTTGCTTTCAGGATTGCTCACTTACTACCTCCAAGACAGCAAGAAATTCCCTTTTAACAAACATTAGTATTTGTAGCATTGCACACTGAAACACTTGCAGTGCAGAAGAGCTGCTGAAATTATCCAGTGCATCTTAAAGGGAGTAAAAATCCTTCTCATTAATCTGGAACATTATCAGCTTGAGTGCTAGCCTACTGCATCTCATTGGTTTTGAGGCTTTTCAGCAGCTCCTGTCCCCCCTTTCTCACCCTGACCTCCCTGCTCCATAGGAGCAGACACACACATCCTGCAGAGACACTGCACAGGAAGAGGGGGTGCTCCCAGCTTCTCACTTATCACCTGCAACCACTGTGTCTCTAACATGTTTGAATCAGCTGTCTCCACACTGACAGAAGCCTTCTGCACTTCCCCAAGTCATTACTGACCAGTAGTTCTGTGTTTTGTTTTTGGTTTTTTTAACCATATTGAGTATTTTTGAGCAGGTGTTCCAGCCTGTCTAAGCACCCTCTCTTCTACAGGGGAGACAGGAGTTCTCTCACCTTGCCAGCTTTTTCAGCTCATTGTTAATATCATGGTTGAAGGGCTGTATGCGCTGAGCTCTGGCCAGGAAGTCCCGGGCTTTTTCATATTCTGTCATGCAGAGGCAAGCCTGCCATTGAGAAAAAGATGTGTCACATGATGAACAGAGACTCCCCACTGTTCTTCAGGACATGTGCAACCACAAACATTTCTAAGCCAGCTCCAGATAGCTCTGGAACCCCCCCAAAGAGATCTGTGCGACAGATTTGCCAACCTCCCCCACTGCTGCAGCAGCTTAGAAGGCCTGGCCCAGAATGTAGTGGTTCTCCTCAGTTCATTCAAGGTTCTCTCCACACTCAGTCAGGTCAGGATATTCCTTGACGTGGCTATCAGAGGAATTCATTTTTGCCCACCTGGCCACACCTGAACAACGCTTTGGCATTTCTTTGGTCAATCTCCAAGGCCTTCTCCCCATATGCCAAAGCTTGGGTAGGACGATCCAGTTTCAGGTAAGTGAGCGAGAGATTCAGGAGTAGCAGCAGCTTGGAAGCATTGATCTGACGCTGCTCTGCCTCACTGGAAGGGCTGAGACCAAGGATGGATAATGCCTGAGCAGACAAGGAAAAAGAACTAGTGCACAACAAATCTGTTATGGGAAGTGAGAAGCCCACCTCATCAGACAGCTGCACCCCCGTTTCTGTTCAAATAGTAAGAATAAGAACTCTAAAAAGCATTATCAGCATGACTAAGCCCAGCCATAGCACTACAGGGTTACGAACCTCTCCGGACTTGAAAGCAACAGAATAAAGAAAATTACACCCACAACTCAAATATTAGGGACAAAGATGGCAGAGAAATCCTACAGGGAGAAAGGCAATTGAAACTACTTTTGTTACTAAAATAGCAATAAAAAAGCAATTCTGAATGGAGGGAAGAAGAAACTCACAAAACCTCACTACCTCTGAAACAAAGGCAGATGCATTCCAGTTTGGGAATAACTGTTTTCCTGCCTGGAGAGGTTGTGGAGTCTCCATCCTTGGAGATGATCAAAACCTGAATGGACGTAGTCCTGGTCAACCTCCAGCTGTGGCTGCCCTTCCTTCAGCAGAGCGCTGGACTAGATAGCATCCAGAAGCCCCCACCAGCCTCAATTGTGCTGTGATTCCCATCAGGAAGGTTAAAAATAAAGCTTGAGTGTACACTGTGTCAGTGATGTCTACTTCCAGACAAAGGGATTCTAGATCCCTTCTCAAAGCATTAATCAGAATGCTGCTGCAACACAAGGCTGAGCTGTACAATGAGGTCTCCCAGCAAAAGCTGCCCTGAAATGCTCTAGCTCAGCAGTCAGCTACACAACCGTGCAGGGCTCCAAGCCAGGACACACTCTACCCTCCCAGCTAGAGCCCACAGGGAGCAAGCCTGAAGGGAAAGGGCTCTGCCTGTTTCTCCCAACCCTTCTCCTTCAATTACCACTGCTGCTCACACAAAAGCAGGTGTCTAAGATGTCTCCTTAAATAACAAACCACACTGGAAAATAGAATGAAGTCATTTGATGACAGAATCATGCTACAATTCTATGATGTGATCTCTAAACTGTACTTTTTATGGTGAGCTAGCACTTCACAATCACCACTTTCACAGCTTTTTACAATGACAAGACCATTTTTTTTCTGGTGGCATACCTTTTTGTATCTGTCTTTGGCATCGTCCAAGTGCCTCTTGCGGTAGAGATAGTTGCCAAACTGTCTCTCCGTGTCTGCCACTTTCAACACCTTTTGTAGTGGAAACTCAGCCTGCTGCTCCTGTGTAAAGAAACACCCGAGTTGCAGCTCAAACAAAAGACAACAAGCAGAGAGCTCAGACAGGGCAGCCCTGCATAGTCCCTTTTAGTTCACAGAGCAGGACCCAGGCCATTGCCAAGCCCCCTCAGAGTCCAGCCAGGCCACCACCATGTGGCATTTCCCTTCCCTAGGCTGCAATGTGCTCCTGCTCTTGCACTGGTAAAGGGCAGGAAGATCGCCAGGAAGAAAGAGACTTGGGGTGGGGAGGAGGGCTGAAAAAAAACAGGAATGCATTCTTAAATCCTGCCCAACTCTCCCACCTGCTCAGCAGAGTAGTTAATGAACACTATTGCTGAAGCTGTGAAGGCTCCAATGCTCTAATGGCTCTGCATCACTCCCAGGCAGCGCCTCAGGCCAGCTGCAGGACCAGGCTGACACAGCAACAGGGTGCCAAAACCAGAAAACCAACAATAATAATGAAAAAAAAAAAGATAAAATTCAAGACAGGCTTTCTTCTGGGTTTGCAAGTTTGAACCACGTCGTCGGAGAGGTCAGTTAACCAAAGAAGGTGGGCAACTGGGAGGGAGGGGAGTGAGCTCTCCTACAACAAGTGTGGTTTGTTCACAGGGCTCCGTGTTAAAAATGGCCTGTGCAGCAGCAGGAGGGGAGGAGGAGGCAGCCTCCCCCCCAGCACCCCACTCACAAACCCACAGCCACAGCCCAAAACCCTTTACATGAAAAGGCGAAATTAACAAGAACACTATAAAGCACCGGGAAGGAAAGCAGTGAAGGAGCACTCGGGAAAGCAGCCAAGACCCAAGGACAAAGGACGAGAGCTGGGGGAGGCACTCGGACACTGCCAACTGCACAGGATTTTTACAGACAGCTCCTTACTGTTCCTTTGGGGAAATTCCTGGAAGCTGGTGCCCTCTAGTGAAACCAGGAGGTTTCTTGTAAAGCTAAAAATAAATCCTAGAACCATGGAATGGGAGCCTGACTCCAGCACGCAGGAGCAAACAAAGGCAGCACCCAGCTACTCCCTCTGCACAAACAGGGGTAGGCGAGCAGGGGCAGCGTTAGCAAGCACGTGCCTGTAAACTAAACATATGTAATGCACGGGCCTCAGCAAATGGAAGGAGACAACAAAGGTTTAGCCACCAGGTTCAGGTTTCAAACTTTCACAGCAACTCACAGCAGTCAGCTCAAAGAATGTGTCAGATTCAGCCGAGTCTAGGAAGTCCAGCACCTCCACTTCAAAGATGACCGTGGCACTTGGGGGAATGAGAGGAGGACAGCCTCGCTGCCCATAGGCGTAACCCGGTGTGAAGACAAACCTTGACAACTCTCCCTTCTTCATTGTCAGCAGGCCAACTTCCAGGCCCAAAAGCGTAATGTCTGTCTCAACAAGACATGGAAGGTCATGAGAATCACACAGAACCCGGCTCAGACACCAAACAATCTCTCCAAAGCCTGGAGGAAGAAATACTTGGTAGCTCATATCTCAGCAACTACAGTGGCCAACTGCCCCCTGTCAAGGCACAATATCTCCTCTTCAGTGATCCAAGAACACCAGGACGAGGAGCAGCTGCCTCAGGGCACCCCCATGCCACCAGGAGTCAAGAGGGGCAGAGGGTGATCAGTTCCAGATTGACCACCACCCATGTAAAGCAGGAGGCTTTTAGCAAGCCTCCATTAACAAGTGCTAAAGGCTTCAAATAGCCCAAAAACACTAAAGAGCATTTAATGACATGCCTTAAGAGGCTGGTCTTTACAATCCCGAGTCACAAGACAAACTTTCTGCCTCCAACTTACCTTTCCCGAGTTTCATCAGCCCAGGAGACTTGCTGTAGCAGTTTGTGCAGAAGGGCTTATGCTGGTCTTCCAGATATCCAGAGAACTTCACTGTGAAGCCCAAAGCAAGGAGTGAGGAAAAAAGCAAGTTTGATTTCATCTCCACTAACAGCAGCATCAGGGGTCGAATTTGCAACGCCACCATTTTATCCTGCTTTTCTTTTTTCCTTCTGCTCTAGAACAGCAGAGGCAGCACAAATCACCTTGTGTTTTATATCAAATACCTGATCACATCCAAGCAGCCAGGCTGACTGTTTTAACATCCTCAACAGATAAAGCAGCTGCTTCACAGTCCTGATCCCTATCCAAATAAAAGATGTGATTTTGTGTTTTAAAGAATTGGAAACTTCAGCTTTAGAAATTAAAATGTCCCAATTATATGCAAAAATATGTAACAAACCCTTTTCTAACCAAGGCTGGAGGCCTGGAATAAGAAACAAAAGGAAAAAGTACAAAGTACCCCTCTGAGCCCTGCGACTCTCCTGAGTGCTGTGTGTGTAATGCCAGTTCTCACCCAGTTAGGAAAAGAACTATAATAGGTCCTGGCAGTATTTAAGGCCAGGCTGGATGGAGCTTTGAGCAACCTGCTCTAGTGGAAGGTGTCCCTGCCTGGGGCAGGGGTTTGGAACTAGGTGAGCTTTAAGGTCCCTTCCAACCCAAACCAGTTGATGAGTCTACAATTCCCTTGGTATAGCACCAAGCCTTTGCACTTCAGGAACTTTCAGCTTCAAAGTTCTTCTCTGTACTGTGAGCACAGGTGGGACCTGTAAATCCTGCTTTTCTCAAGGTCAAGATGCCCTTTCATTTAATCTGTCAGCCGCAAGAAGTTAAACAGAGTATCTCAAATGCTAGAATACTGATAAGGAGAGCAGACAGTCTGAAACAGAAAGACATACTAATGTGTAATACAAGCACCTTTAAGTTGTTTTTCTGACCTCGCACTAAAATCCAGAGTGCTGAGATTTGCCAGCCACAAGCACCTCCCCATCAGAAGCTCAGGGGATCCTTTACAACAATGCCCTGTCCCCTCCATTTCCCCCTGCCATGCAGCCCAAAGCAAGGACCTTGCACTGAGATGTGCATGATGACATAGATGAGCATGAGACCCTGACTTCGCTCTGTGCCTCCGAGGATTTTAGGTTTTCTGAGTCGTGCTATCCACAGATTAAATTTAACAACTCCCATTTATAAAGCTGCTCAGGAGACGGGCAGTGGAGCCTGCCAGCTTGTGTCCATCAAACAGGGTCCAGCACTGCAGCAGAGCACACCAGAACCCAAGGGGAGCCAGGCCAGGGGTTCGTGCAGCACCCACCTCAGGACGGTGGCTGGAAACACCCAGCAGAGCACACGCAG
>NW_009914777.1:0-1527 GCF_000696875.1 Nestor notabilis
TGCGCCCAAGGGGGACGTGAAGCACAAGAGACGGAAGAAGCTGCGTCGGCCACTGCAGCGCTGAGGGCAGCGCTGGGCCAGGTGCTCAAAGGGCTCTTTCCAATAAACAAAACTCTATTTTTCCTTTTTAGAATGCCTTTTAAATACTCTGGAGCTTCCCAAGGGAACCAGGTGGGGGGGATGGATACATACAGCCATGGCCAGAGGCACAAACACCTGGTGCCACCCTGAGCGCAGGGGGACGTTACCCCAGTGCCACTCACATAGTGTTTTGCTGCTCCTTCTTCTCTTGCTTACCTTCCTCCTCCTCCCAGTGCCAGAGCCTGGGTTGGCTTTTCCTGCCTCTCAGCTGCTTGAGGGCCCCTCATCCCTTTCCCAGCAAGGAGCTGGGAATGGATGTGGGGGGCTGGATTTGAGGAGGTGCTGCCCCACCATGTGTGACCCG
Source organism: Nestor notabilis (assembly GCF_000696875.1). Classification (NCBI taxonomy): domain Eukaryota; kingdom Metazoa; phylum Chordata; class Aves; order Psittaciformes; family Psittacidae; genus Nestor; species Nestor notabilis. The sequence goes on from NW_009914777.1 coordinate 446, forward strand.
AGCGTGTCCCAGCTGGAAATCGGGTGTTACCAGTAGCAAACGCCTTTGAGATGGATTTGGTTGAATTCAAACTGGAGGAATGGGCTCCAAGGAGCAGCTCTGGGCTGGAGAAACCTTCCCCAGACCCTGGCGGGAGCTGGAGGAGTCCCTGCAGCAGCCTCAGTACTTGTTGATGCCGAAGACACGGACGCCGTGGAACTGGGGCAGTTTGGGCAGGAGGACACTGAGCAGCGAGGCTGTGTTCACCAGGAAGTGTGTGGGGTCATACTTGGTGTAGAAGCTGGTCAGGAGGTACCTGGGGCACAGGGAGACACGGGGTGAGTTCCAGGCTGCTTCCACTGCTCACTGGGGGCATTTTGGGTGCTTGAGAGAAGCCCACAACGGTTTATGTTGAAGGGACCTTAAAGCTCATCCAGCTCCAACCCCTGCCACGGGCAGGGACACCTTCCACTAGAGCAGGTTGCTCCAAACCCCTGTGTCCAACCTGGCCTTGAACACTGCCAGGGATGGGGCAGCCACAGCTTCTCTGGGCACCCTGTGCCAGCGCCTCAGCACCCTCACAGGGAAGAGCTTCCAATCTCCCTCTTGTGTTGGGAAAAGAGCACCTCTAAGCTGGGGAAGCCCTCGGCAGCCCCAGGACGCCCCCCAGCACCATCCTGCCCAGCTCAGCAGCACTCACAGCACCACCGGGGAGATGCTGAGGAACTTGCGGGCTGCGGTGCACTGCGTCCCGTAGTCTATCTGCTCCCAGTGTGTGAGGAGCCGGTCCCTGCCCTGGTCCGGGGTCTCGAAGGGTGTCCCCTTCACCGCGTGCAGCAGCACGTACATGACCTGTGGGGGTGAAGGAGGGAAGAGCTGAGCCCTCAGCACCGCCAGGCGCCGCCCCGGGGAGAGGGGGCAGAGGTGACCTGACCAGGTTGTGGATGACGTTGGTGAGTGTCCAGACCACGGGCACGCTGAAGAAGGGGATGCTGAGCAGCACGACGTGGAGGACGCCCACCGAGGCACCGTAGGCCACCCAGATGCCTCTGCTGTTCATCACCCGCGTGTTGGGATTCACCTCGCTGTGAGCCACGCCGACG
>NW_009914778.1:0-301 GCF_000696875.1 Nestor notabilis
TGTGGGTCGCAGCGGGTTATGGGGGGGCTATACTGGTCCATACTGGTCCTCTAAGCAGTCGATACTGGTGTATAATGGCTTATACTGGTCTCTAACTGGTCCATGCTGGTGTGTAAGTGGCACATATAGGTCTATATTGGTCTATGCTGCCCCATAGTGCTCTATAAGTGGTATATACTGGTCCATGCTGGTTGTAACTGGTGCGTAACTAGCCCATAGGGGTTAATGTAGTCTGTAAAGAGCCTATATTGGTTCAGGCTGGGCTGTAACAAGTGTGTAAGTGTCTATAAGGGACTTATAA
>NW_009914778.1:319-679 GCF_000696875.1 Nestor notabilis
CTGTAAGTGACTTGTAACCAGCTCATGCTCTTCTATATGGGTCTATAGTGGTTTATATTGGCCCTCAATGTTTCTATAATGGGTCTATAATGGTTCTATAATGGTTTGTAATGCTCTAGAATGATTTATAATGCTGTGTATTGGGTCTGTAATGGGTCTGTAATGGTCCATATGGGTTTATAGTGGTCTATATTGGCCCTCAATGATTCTATAATGGGTCTATAATGGGTCTATAATGGTCTATAATGATCAATTGTGGTTTATAATGGCTCTATAATGGTCTAGAATGGTCTATAACGCTCTGTAACGGGTCTGTAATGGTCTATGAGGGCTTGTATGGGTCTATAATGGATCCATAGG
>NW_009914779.1:370-667 GCF_000696875.1 Nestor notabilis
CAAAGTAAGCAGGGCCATATTACACGCTGCGAGCTTCTTCACGTAATTTCCCAGCTGCTGATAAAGCTAGTTGAATAATGCTGCAGTCCTTCGGAGACACCATTTACAGAAATGACTTTATTGACGGCTTAACGTCGGTAATTCATTTTACCTTTCATGTATTGGGAGCCCGGATTTGTTACAGTAATAGGATGATAAATGTCCTGGCGGCCCTATAGCTTTTATTATTGAATACAATACACACACCCATCCTTAAATGTTCCAAAATTGGGTAACAAAAGGGAGAGAAAGAGAAAT
>NW_009914780.1:0-348 GCF_000696875.1 Nestor notabilis
TGGGGAGGCTGCAGTGGGGCAGAGCGTGAGGTGGGAGAGGGCAGGGAGGGGACAAAGAGGGGCAGAGAGATGGGGACAGGGACACAGACGTGGCCCTTGGGGCCATGGGAGAAGGGGGACGGGCACTGAGGGTGCAGGACCCGGTCTGGGAGCATTTGGGGGGCAGAAAAGCTCTATTTGAAGCTACACCTTCTTCATTTCCTGCAGCAATCGCCACTTTTTGGCTCTCATTTTCCTGTTAAGCTCCGAACCCACCCAAAAGGGATTTGTCCCCATCCTGCAGCGGGTGGGGGTGGCCCTTTAACCCCTAAATGGTGCTTTTCCCCCCTCCAAACCCCCTGTTTGGCT
>NW_009914780.1:434-3334 GCF_000696875.1 Nestor notabilis
TGGTGGCTCATGCCTATTACCTGAAGCACCAGTTCTACCCCACCGTGGTTTATCTCACCAAATCCAGCCCCAGCATGGCTGTAAGTACCCACCTCACGAGGGGCAGTGGGGCATTAATCCCACTTCTGCTTTTGGTGACCAAAATGGGTCGTTTTCTGGGTAACTGAGAGCATCCCCCCCTCCCCTGGGAGCCAAACGCCTCCCCTGCATCCGGTTGTCACTGTGGCTCCTTCCTCATCGCCTCCTGCCATCCCCTCCTCCCCATTCCCGCTTTTCCCTGCAGGTTCTCTACATCCAGGCCTTTGTCCTGGTTTTCCTCCTGGGGAAGTTCATGGGCAAAGTGTTCTTTGGGCAGCTGCGGGCGGCAGAGATGGAGGTGAGGGATGGTGGGAACAGCTGGAATTCCGTGCTGGGGATGGGGGGATGTGGTGCTGGTGGTGCATTTGGGGGGCCTCTGATGCCATTTGGGGAGGGCGTTTGGACCCAAGGGGACTTTCAGCACCATTTGAGGGCGGGTTGGGACCCCAAGAGGTCTTTGATGCCGTTTTGGGGGAGGGATTTTGATCCCTGAGAGGTTTTTCACTCTGGTTTGGGGGGGATTTTGAATCTCAAGAGACTTTCAGCACCATTTGAAGGGGGTTTGGGACCCCAAGTGAGGTCTTTGTTGCCATTCTGGGGGGAACTGTGAACCCAAGGAGACTTCCTGTTACTATTTGGAAGGGAACTTGAACCCCAAGAGACCTTTGATGCCATCGCGGGGGGCACTTTGAAATCTGAGAGGTCTTTGGCTCCGTTTTGGGGGAGATTTTGAACCCCAAAAGATTTTTAGGCACCATTTGGGAGGAGGATTTCGGACCCCAAGAGGCTTTTGATGCCATTTGGGGGCAGATTTTGAACCCTGACAGGCGTTTGGCTCCACTTTGGGTGGAATTTCGACCCTCAAGAGACTTTTAGGCACTATTTGAGGGGGATTTGGACCCCTCAGAGACCTTGGGCCCCTTTTTGGCTTCCAGTATGTGGGGCAGAGGCTGTGGGGACCCCCCCCATCACCCCTCATCACCTCCCCTCTCCCAGCACCTCCTGGAGCGCTCGTGGTATGCGGTGACCGAGACCTGCTTGGCCTTCACCGTCTTCAGGGACGACTTCAGCCCTCGCTTCGTCGCCCTCTTCACTCTCCTCCTCTTCCTCAAGTGCTTCCACTGGTTGGCTGAAGACCGAGTGGACTTTGTGAGTGCTGGGGGGGGGTGAGAATGGCCCCCAAAATGCTGCCTTTTGGGGGGGGAAAGCTCAAGCCTTCTCTCTTGCAGATGGAAAGGAGCCCCAACATCTCCTGGCTCTTCCACTTCCGCATCGTCTGTGAGTATCTGGCTTCCAGGACTTGTTCATTGAGCCTCTGGGGCCTCCTCCTGGAGGATCCCACTCTCCTGGGGGGATATGTTTGGGATGTGACCCTCCAAGCTTAACTTTATGGGGTCCCCCCCACCTTGAGGCTCGTCTCCTTCTTCCTTTGGGAGCTTTCCATCCCCATTTCTTTCCTTCCTGCCACAGCCTTGATGTTCCTGCTGGGAATCCTGGACTTCCTCTTTGTCAGCCACGCGTACCACAGCATCCTCACGCGAGGAGCCTCCGTCCAGCTCGTCTTTGGCTTTGAGGTAGGAGATGGCTTCACGTGGAGGCCAGCGCCAGCTCCCCATCCAGGTCCTGGTGCCCACCACGCTCTCCCTGCCTGCAGTACGCCATCCTCCTGACCATGGTGCTCACCATCTTCATCAAGTACGTGCTGCACTCCATCGACCTGCAGAACGAGAACCCCTGGGACAGCAAAGCTGTCTACATGCTCTACACGGAGCTCTTCACCGGTACCTTGGCCTCTGGGCCCTCATTCCCTCCTCATCCCACCCAGGTTTGGGGCTCAAGGGGGTGGTTCCATGTGCTTGTGGCCCCGTAACCCTCGTTAGGAGGTGCAATTAGGCACCTGTTAACGAAGAAGTGGGTCTCAGCAGCATCCCAAGGGCTGATCCATCTTCATGGGTGACCTAAGGGATGGAGCTGAGTGTCCCCTTGGTGCCACCAAGCCAGGTGGGATTGGTTGAGGTTTGGCCGCCGTCCACAGGGACCTTTTCCAGCTGGAGAAATGGTCCCAGAAGAACCTCATGAGGTTCAACAAAGGGATTGGCCAAGTCCAACCACCCCCAGCATGGGACACACCGGGTGGCGCTTCAGCCAGGGGCTCTGGTGGACACTGGCTTGAGCACAAGCCACCAGTGTCCTGGGAGGTGATCATGGGTAGTGAGGCCATTCTGGGCCTTCCGGTCCAAGAGAGAGAGAGACCTACTGGAGAACATCCAGCGAAGGGCCCCTAAGGGATGAAGGGACTGGAGGGGCCAAGAGAGAGCCGGGACTGGTTGTTCACAGAGCTGGTGGCATCTCCAGCCTTGGAGATGCTCAGAAGCTGGTGGGTCACCACCTTTGAGGAGTGACCTGCTTGAGCAGATGGCCTTGGAGGTCCCATCCTACCTCAACCAATCCATGATTGATCAGGAATATGGGACAGGATGACCTTGGAGGTCCTGTCCCACCTCAACCAACCCATGATTGATGAGGAATATGGGACAGAATGACCTTGGAGGTCCCGTCCCACCTCAACCAACCCATGATTGACCAAGCCCAAGCCCCTGATGCGCTTCCTTCCCCCAGGCTTCATCAAGGTCCTGCTCTACATGGCCTTCATGACCATCATGATCAAAGTCCACACGTTCCCGCTCTTCGCCATCCGCCCCATGTACTTGGCCATGAGGTGAGTTGGCTCCGGCACGGGCTCCGGCTCCGGCGCCGCGGATCCCACCGGCTCCTGTCTCCTTGCAGGCAGTTCAAGAAGGCCGTGACAGACGCCATCATGT
>NW_009914780.1:3373-3709 GCF_000696875.1 Nestor notabilis
CCCCCCCCGGGGGTGAACCCCACCCAAACGGGAGGAAAATCCCTCCTTTTCCATCTGGGAAGAGGTGGGAAGGACGCTGGGTGCAGGGCGGGGAGCTGGGGGTATCCCTCGTTCCTTCCCCAAATCCTTCCATTGAGCCAAAGAGGAAGGGTTGGGTTGGTGGAGGAGGGTGTGGGTGACCCACAACCTTCCCCAATCCCCCTCAACCCCATTGGGAATGGGCTCGGGATCCCGGTGCTTCCCGGCACAGGTATCCCGACGCCACCCCGGAGGAGCTGCAGGCCATGGACAACGTCTGCATCATCTGCCGCGAGGAGATGGTGACGGGCGCCAAGC
>NW_009914781.1:0-234 GCF_000696875.1 Nestor notabilis
CAGGGACACATCCTGCCTGTGTGCGGGACGCCCTTGGCGCCGGCGGTCCCCAGGAATCCGGCAGGATGAGGAGCCTCGGGACAGACCCCCGGCTGTGCGGGAGGCTTCGGGACTCACCGGCTCAGTGATGGGGAGAGCACGCACGGTTTCAGGGATGAGATCTGTGTTAATGTGCCAGGCATCTCCTGGGCCCGCTCCCCTAAAGAGCCTCTTGGATCTGGGGACTGGCTGGGC
>NW_009914781.1:427-5237 GCF_000696875.1 Nestor notabilis
ACCCTGTGCCAGCGCCTCAGCACCCTCACAGGGAAGAGCTTCTGCCTCAGAGCTCATCTCAATCTCCCCTCTGTCAGGTTAAAGCCATTCCCCCTCGTCCTTCCCTGTTCTTCTGGGGCTGCAGGTCAGGGCAGACAAGGCTCCCCCTGCCCTTCTGCAGGGAGATCTCCCCACCGAGCACAAACAGATCTCATCTTCCTGAGTTACTTTCAAGTGTCTCCTCCAAGTTCGTGTTCTTTCATTTATTGTTACTTTCTCTAATTAAAACCCTTTGGATTAGTCCCCTGCAAGCCGAGCGTTTCTTGCAGCTGTTTAAATTCCATTTCTGTGGGAGGATCGATCCATCCAACTCATTTTTAAGAGATTTTTGTTTAACATTACTTGGGAAAAATGGCTTAGCATAAATGTTGTAGACATAAGAACATGAGGTGGGGAGAGAATGGAGCTGAGGAGGCTTCCAGCATGCAGGAGGAAGGCGTGAGGAGCTAGTGGAGGCAGCTTGGTCCTCTGCTCACCCTCATGTTGGGAAATAGGGTCTGGTTTGTGTCCGCGTTCCCAGTTTCCGTTTCGCCCTTTTTCCCTGTTTTTTTACTACAAAACCAGGGGTTGCCAAGCACAGATGAAAGTCTCCGGTGCTTTTCCAGTGAGTAATTCCTCTCCCTTTAAACCCCTCCAAACCTCCACGTCTCCTGTTTGTAATGCAGGAGACAGACACCGTGTGCATCTGCAGCCGGTTTTAAACAGGCGTTGGAGGCGTATTGTGCACACGTTGTCACTGAAGAGGATAAACCCCGGGAAACAGTCTTCATCTGAGGAGCGAGCACCCACCGCGAGCGCGCCGGCAGAACACGCTCCATGTGTGGCTGGAATTCTAAGCGTGAGAGCCAGACCCGCCGTCAAAGGCTGCTCTGATCCAACAGCCAACAAGGGAAATTTCTCCTTTTGCATGTGTGGCGCTGATAAATCGAGTTTGTTTTGCAGCCTATTCTGTTTTACATTTCCTGTGTCATAACAGAATGAATTTGTTGTTCATTGATACCTTAATATATAGGTTGTTGGGAGGGTTCTTTTTTTTTTTCCTGAGGAGGAAAACAATGTCCCCTTCACGCTGCATGAATGGGCCCATTTATCCTCCCTCGCCTCCGGAAGTCATTTATTTCTCCCGGCGACAGCTGCAGGGTCTGTTTGTGCAGGAGGCAAAGCCCCGGCCCTTCCTCATCCCCATCCCTGTGCCCGGTGCCCGCACTCCCAGCGACGCTGTTGGAAGGGTCCGGTGTGGAACTGGTGCTCTGTGTGTCAGTGGTGACTTTTGGAAGGATCTGGTGTGGAACCGGTGCTCTGTGTCAGTGGTGACTCCGCTGTGCCGGGGTGAAACAGCACCAATGCCCCTGACCGTGCACTTCAGTTCCTCTTTATGCACCATGAACCAGTTCTGATCAACAGCAGTTTAATTAATAGACATGCTTTCACAGACGATGCTCCTCATTGTAACTTAGCAGTAACTAAGGTCCATGTGGTGGGTCCCTGGGATATTTTTCCCATATTAAAGAAGGAAGGAGATGACTCCCTGAGCAGACAGCAGTGTTGATCCACTGTAGCCTAGGCCAAAAAAGCTTAGGAGAGCAAAGCCAGGAGCTTGTCCCACAGGCTGTGCATTTGGTCAAAATAAACAAATAACATCTCCTGCTTCCCCAAACCCTTCCAGGCACCCCAAAGCAACTTCCTAAGAGGAATGCTGTGTTTTTGCAGACTCATGAGATGCCATGTCCAGTGGGTGATGCTCCACAGACGTATAAACAGGAGCTGGAGGAACTCATGTTCCCATGTGTCGGATGCAGCAAGGCATCTTCTGGCCTCTTTAGAGACATCAAAAGCATCCCTTAGCATCCCTCCTGTCACTTCAGCTTGTCAAGGTAAGAAATGCTTAAATAGATTTATTAAAGCATGTGAATGAAAAAGAAAACCCTCCACAGATGTGAGGCTGTCAGCTGTGGATCCATAACTGGCAAAGTGCACCATATCTGCTGGTTGGAGATGCCCCCCCGTGGCTCTCCCATCTGATCAGCACGCTTCAGCACGGGTTTAACTTCCCCTGAATCCCTGCAGAAGGGAAGTGTGTGCTAAGCATTGAGCTGCATCAAGACTTAAGACTCTGAGGTAAAAGCCTGTAGATCATCCAGAGCCCAACCAAACCCTCCTCCTCCTTTCCCACATCTCCTCCCGTGGCACCCAGGAGAAAACCCAGAAAACCAGCAGATTTGGGGTTATATTGCCAAATTCCAGGAAAATCCATCTCCTGTTGTGTTTTTCCTCCTGTCCACCAGTAAGGGTGCAGCACCACATCTCCCCCACCCCAGGCGGGGGCTGTGGGCTCCTGCTGCTTTCAGGGACCAGAGCAAGGATGCTCTTTGTTATGAGCAGAGCAGCCCTATGGTGTCACGGTCTGGGGCTGCATCCACCACCCTCTGTGGTCCAGGGGTTCATTCATCACCCTCTGTGGCTCGAGGGGGCTGTGGCACCCAGGCTTGGATGCCACATCTCCCTGGGTGAGATGGTTGGAGGAGTTCAATGGGCTGTGGCTCTTCATGCTCCGTCCCTGGGCTGTAGATGCAGCAGCACTTACTGGCTGTATTAATCAGAAATAATGTGTGGCTTAATCGAACTTCTCCATTAAAAGGTTTTGGAAATAATATATAAAATGAATGGTTGGAGCGTTGGGTTTCAAACGCCGGGGAGGGAGGGATGGAAGGATAGAGGGAGGGATGGAGGGGGAGCCCCATGCAGCCCTGTGCTGCCAGCCCCATGACGCCGAGCGCTGGGGCTGGGAATTGGGTTTGATTTTTATTTAAAATTCAAATGTCTGATGTTCTTAAATTGAACAAATGATATTTAAAAAAAAATATATCAGGCTCCAACATCTGCAGATTATGATTTGCATTTTGAAATTGGCTGCTTGAATTGAACAAGGATGAATACTGTCACTCTGCTTTTATTCGCTCAGTTTATTTAATGAAATGCTAGAGGTCAACCCTTTGTCCTTAAATTAGTTACTATAAAAATCTTTTTGTACTTTTCTGCTTGTTATGATGTCTTCTGAGCAGAAGAAAAGGTTGCCATTAATTATGTCTTTGTTGAATATGGATATCTATTCATAGTTAGTTAAACAATTTCAAACAAAATTAGCATTGAGCAACTCTAAGGCCAGCTTTAGGTTGGTTATCAAGAATTTTTTGCTAAGAGAATGCTCTTCTGCGAGTGTGCATTATCTAATATATTCAGCTTTCAGTTGCTAATTTTTTTTCCAGATGAAGATGGGCTTAATTGAGGTTGTGCTTTTAAGTTTGTAGAGCTCTTCAGCATCTCATACAAAAGCATCTAGAGGCTTTTCATTTGTCTTGAGTATGTTTTAGATGTACAAATATTATTTACTTTAAACTCTAAATCAAAAGGCCCACTGTAACTATTTTAAATAAAACATTCTTCTCTGCTGAAATATATATAAATTCAAAGCGGGACTTTTTTCATTATCACTTTATTTATTTGAAAGAGCTGCTATTAGCAAATTTGGGGATAATACTGAAATAGTGGCTCAGTAGCTGTGTCCAACAGGCGTTTAACAAGGTAATTTACTTGTCACAGACAGGGGATGTGTGTTCGTGTTAAGACAGCTCCAGTTTCACGCCGAACCTTCGCTGAGTGCCGCTCGGAGTCGGGCTTTAGGGATTAAGCCGCGTTAGTTTTTAGGGAGGTCTCCATACGCCGATAAAGCCCAGTTTTCCAGTCGCCACCAGGCGCGGTGGCTGCGGCTGCCCTGCGGGGCTTGCGATGGGATGGGCCGTGCTCCAGGCTCGGTCAGTGGTGCCACCTGCAGCGACGGTGGCTTCTGGGTGGTGACGAGGGGCTGGAGGGGACCCTGCACGCACCCGCATTCACATGGGATGGGGCACACAGGGCTCTGCCCGGCCCGTGCCCAGGGACCTGGCACCACCCCGAGCTCCTACCAGACCCCAGGAACCTCCATTCACAGCCCTACCAAGGGGCACCACCCCGGCAGGGCACCCAGGCTGGGGGGCACCCGTGTTTTGAAGGGGCTGCATGGATGGGCTTGGTCACAGGCAGCGGCGCGCTGGGTATTTGGGAACAGGAGGAGGGAATGGAGAGAGAAAGCTACGAGCAAGAAAAAAAGAAGATAATTAGGAAAAGTAATAAGGAAATGTAAAGGTGGCAGCGAGGATTAGTCCCAGTCATTGGAAATGCAAATGAACCCCGTGCTCGCTCCAGCGTCTTTTTTCCAAGCTTGTGTTTCAGAAAGGATTTCTCTCCCGTGTTTTCCCCCCTCTCCCTCCTCCCCAGCACTGCTTCCTCGGCAGCATTAAATATTCCCGAGACGAGGCTGTAACCTTGTAACGCTTTTAGGTATAATATACATATTTTTTCCATTTTAAATGCTAGCTCATAATGACATTGTGAAGTAGGGATCCCGAGTCAGCCTTATTATCATGGTGTCTCCTTGAGCTGAACCTCTGAGAAATGTGAAGGGGAGACCTTTTGGAATGAACAAATCCTTTAGCTGCCTATAATTATTTATTAAAATAGGCTACTGGGATAAAGGACGGGGAGGGGGAGGGAGGAGCAGCATTCCTTTCTCTGTACATCCCCCCGTACAGCCGCACGGATGTATACACACAGCTCCAGAGATCCAGGGAAGCGATTGCAGTGTCCAAGCCCCTGTTTCAGGAATCTAAAGCACTGTGTGTGCAGAAAGGTGGGATAGAACACAGGCAGGTCCCAGAGTGTTTGTGAGCTGAGA
>NW_009914781.1:5253-11886 GCF_000696875.1 Nestor notabilis
GTGACCAGCCCCCCCCTTCCCGCTGCGGGGGATCCCTGTGGATGCGAGCCCGGGTCGGGAGAAGCGTGGTTCTGTACCTGCACTCACCTCTCCCTGTGATAAGGGAAATAAGGATGGGATCGATGTTATTCCCACTGTGTGTGTGAGTGGTGAAAGAGAATCCATTCTGCCCCAGGAGCTGGGGGGAAACCAAACCAAAACCCCACACAAACCACCTTCCCGCTGCGGGGGATCCCTGTGGATGCGAGCCCGGGTCGGGAGAAGCGTGGTTCTGTACCTGCACTCACCTCTCCCTGTGATAAGGGAAATAAGGATGGGATCGATGTTATTCCCACTGTGTGTGTGAGTGGTGAAAGAGAATCCATTCTGCCCCAGGAGCTGGGGGGAAACCAAACCAAAACCCCACACAAACCACAAATAACCACGAAACCCAAAATCAGACCTGGTGGTGTTTATTTAATGAATCGCTTTGATTGCTGCGGTTTGTCCAAGTTCATTTAATCAGGCGAAGTAGCCCGTGTTGCTTTGTGGTGCTGAGCACTGCGGAGGTAGCGAAACCCTCTCCAATCCTAGGAAATTTTATAAACTTAGCAGGCTATTGAGAGAAAAAAATCTTTGGGGTCAACTTTCCACTTGTGCCTTTAGCTCTTGAGCAAGTACTTTTATGGTTTCTTCTAATATATAGGATTTATCTGCAGCTCCGTGAAGAGCTTTTAAATTTAATCCAACGTTGAAGTAGTAATTTGTTGCTGGTGCTTTAGAACCGGCTTTTCTTTTAACTTCCCGGGCTGCGGGCTCTTTGTGCCGGCTCCTCTGTGACACACAATGCCCGGCGCCGGCTACCGCGGGTCCGGACCTCGCTGTGCTCCAGCACCGGGAATGAGAGAGAGGTGGCGAGTGCGGTGGGACCGGGATGGTAAGATGGGAATTGTCTGGGGGTCGGGGGGGCTGCACCCGCCGTGATCCCTGTTGCATCCTCATGCGGGCAGGGTCGGAGCGTTTCCCGTGCGCGCTCAGGGCTCTCGGCGTGCGGAATGCGCCGGGGCGCCGGCAGCTTCCCGGCAGGGTCTGACGGGTTTCCCAGTCCACTCAGATCCGCATTGCTAAAATCCATTTAAAATTCTTCTTACATCGGTAGTGAGATATTTGTGGTTCTTTTTCTCGTGTTGGAGGCAGGGAATAGACTTATTCCGTATTTATTTCAGAAAGGGGGAAAAAATACATAATAATGAAAAAAAATCTTTTACCAACTGTTTATTTTAATTGAAATATACACAATTATAAAAATCAATTTTAAAGTAAGATTTTCACCATTCTGCCTTAAAAATGCACATCTTCATTATGCGAAATAACAATTTTGATCCCAGGGGATTAATTAACACTTTCTGATTAAAAATAGTATTTTTGATCCCAGATTATTAGTGAATATTTTATTCCAGATACAAAACCCATCTTGGGTATCTATTTGGACATGGCACAAGCCTGTGAAGTGGCACACACCAAATATGAAATAGCCTCCCATAAATAACGGTACCAAAGGCAAGATATCAACAGCGGGAGCAGCTCTGCCTCCCGCCTTTCGAAACTGGACTGGAATTACCAGAGTATTCCTGGGAGCTGTGGCTCAGGCAAGAGGTGTCAGTATGTTTACAGGAGTTAGATCTGTGCTTTATGTTTTAGTCTGCGGCAGGATGGGTCCCTGCTATACTTTGTGTGTGTAAATCTGCTCCCGAGGCACAAGGTGCATCAGCCTCTTGCTTCTGCCACGGTGCTGCTAAAACCCTGCCCGGGGAGCTCCATGCTCCCGGATCTCGACGGGTCCTTCTGCCTTTTTCCTGCCAAGCACCTTTGATCATTAATTACAGCCCAAGTGAACCTTTACAAAAGGAGGAACTGCTGCCCAGAAACGTTTCTGAGCCGCGGCACAGGTACAGCAGCATGTGGAGGTTTGCAGGGATGATTTAGTGAATGCGAGAACATATTTTGTGCTCCATTGTTTAGACTCAAGAAGGCATAAAATCTTTAACATCTATTTATCATGTAGCTATTTTAATGTAAACATTTGTCTATTTGGATGAAGTGTTTTCATTATTAAGCTAATTTCCACATGTTTCAGATAGACTGATGAGTTGGAAGCAGAGCACTTGCTGATGAGAAACGAAATTCGGCCTCGGCTCAGCCTGCTGTCAGATACATCTTCATTAGTTTTTGTCATTCACTGATGGCAAATGCTCTATAAATGAGATGACGATCAGGTCCGCCTTGATAACTTGCCTTATCTCATTAGTTTTCACATCAAAGTTAATCAGCAATGTGAATTGTAATTGCTGGAAGAGACAATGCAATAGATCACTCGGCCTTTTTTTTTTCTCTATGGCATCTTGAAACATCAGCAGGCTGGTGTGAGTAGATAGGCTCAGAAAGAAAATGATGTGGCAAGCATAATAAGCAAGCTGCTCAGAATTAATGAGCTTACCCAATAAGAAAAGAATAACCAATCAATGCGAGTTGGGCAAATATAATTTAGGAATAATTGCTTGATTGGTTGTCTATAGCAGACTGATTTGACCACACACAAGGATTAAGAATTAAGATGTCAAGGCAAAAAAATAATTTGGCAACTGAGGGCATGTAATTTTTTGTTTCCTTCCCTTTATGACTGAAAGCGATGGCTGTTTGATATGTTATTCCCCAAGAATGAAAACATTAGACACACACACGCTGGTGGGCGGGCTGGGGTTTTGTCTCCTTTATGCTGCTTTTATAATACGAGCTCTTTCAAACCTCGCCGGGGATATTTCAGGATGGGACATTAAAAATGAATAGAGGAAAAATAAAAATAGGAATAAAGCCACAAAAATGCCTCTGTTTGGGAGCACTGCACGGGCCAGTGCTGTGCGTGGGGATGATTTGGGGTGCAGCACCGTGCTGGGGTTGGGGCATCCCTCACCCAAAGCCGAGCCCCGGTTCTCACCACACTCACGCTTTCAATAGGATTCCCCCCCCCAACCACTGGCCAATTAGTAAAGAACCCTCATATTCTTCTATCTAAACTATGGGGAAGGTTCAGCCAGAAGGTAAATTTGCTTTGATCTACATTACACCTAATTGAGTCACCAGCAACGTCTCTATCCCAACATCAAGAAATGTGAAAATGTTAGATTATTTCACTGGGGATTAAACCTAATTTTGGCGTGTTCTGCATTAACCTATTAGGCCGCCTCATCTGCATTGCTAATGCGGCTCAGGCAGCTGTCACTGCTAAAGAAAAACATGATCATGCAATCCTTGAATGAATGATTCCAGCTCTGATTAGTGTTAGTGAAGTTAGCTGAGCCCTGGTGATAAGGCAGCAAAATTCCCAGGTTGCCAATAGCTGTGGAAATTACCAGGCTGTGGCCGCTCGCGCTCGGGCTCCCTCGCAGGCAACATTATTTAGGGCCGTGTCTCGGCTGTGCGCATCCACGTGCTGGCGGCTTCGGAGGGGCTGGTGCCAGGCTGCGGATTAACATGCTAATGGAAAGCAACCTGGGCGCAGCCGGCGTGGGACACGGGACGTTTTCCGTGCCCAGTGCAGCAGCTTTCGGGTTGAGATGCCATTTCCAGCCGGAGGTACCGGACGGGCTCCATAGGACCGTGGCGCTGCACAGGGCTGTGCCTCTGCCAGCCCCACTCTTTGTTCACTGGGCAGTGGGCACCAGCTCCAGCCCTTCCATAGTGCTTCCCATCCGTCACACTTACACAGTAAAACAAAACCCCGAAAGCAGCAATGACACATCCCCTTGAGATGGGAGAAATTTAGGGACCAGTTAGGCTCCAAGCAATAGAGCCAGGAGCCAATTTAATCCGATTAGTGCCTGCCAACAATGGATGCTCTGGACCCATTGTGGACAAAAGCTTTCGCTTTATTTGTTTCTATTAGCCCAGAGTCCGCGCTATCAGGAAGTGGAATTTTGGCCCATCGGATCACTCGGACGATCAACAAAAACCAAGTGAGGAGCACAGAGTAATGGTCAATATTTATCCTTGGGCCTTACTTGTCTGCGGAGGGGACTTGTTGAGTGCAGTGTTTGCAGTTCCAGTGTGTGCTCCTGGTTCTCCCCATTGGGTGGGCTTATGGCAGCTCCCTGCAGTGTAGTGATGTCTGAGGAGGCAGCAGCATGATAGAGGCAGTTAAATGGGAGAAGACTCACCATTGTCAACCAGACTGCAGTGCTTGATAGAAAATATAAAAGGGCTTTAAACTGGTGCCTGCACATTTACATCGTGTGCGGTTTCTGTGTGCAGGCACTCACGGGGGTTGAGGCAGAGCCTCACTCCTGTCGAATTTGATAGCAAGAAACACATTTTCAATACTTCTGAATGTTTTCTTCCCTCTCTCAGAGCAAAGCCCCTCGTGGCATTGATACCATTCACTTCAGCGGCATGAGTGTGTGTTGCTGGTGGCTCCCAGCCCCACGTCTGTGCCTGTGGCATCCCTTTCACAAGGGAACGCTGTGCCTGCGCGTGGTGGGTAGGGCTGGAGGGAGCTTCTCTGCACCAAGGGGTTTCCTTCTGGTCTGGGTGAAGCCACCCTGGCATCAGGCTTTGTGCTAACCCTGAGGGACCCTGCAGAAAGCACTGCCCCGATCACAGGGCTACACATGAAGCATCATCAGAGTTGGGCAGTGAAGGGTTCATGCCAGCCGAAGACATATAGGGTGGGTGGTGGGTTCCCAGAGCCTGGAGATGGAGACTACAGTCTGCAGAGGGTGACCCATCCCCTCAGTTCAGCAGAGAGATACCTCCAGGCCATTGGGCTGGTGAGAGCTTCATCATCCTCATGTGGGTCCATTGAACTCCAGTACCTCTTCACCCCCCAGGGCTTTGGCATCCTTGAACAGCGACGTGACAACCCCACACTGTTCCTGGGTGCTGATTGGGGTTCCTCCCTGCACAACTGTGACAGGATCTTCTGATTTCATCCTCTCCGGCCTGACCCACACGTTATGCACATCCCTACATGTGCAATAACAACCATCCGCCCCCATGAAAAGCAGCAATGGCTGAGGAATTAAAGGAAAACAGTGCTCTGTACTGTGGTGGTTTGCTTGTGATGCTCACAAGTGTTGCTGGAACAGAGTTTTGTAGGATTTAAAACACAAAACAAGGATTAGATTGTTGTGTTAGATACAGTTAAAGCACTATAAACCCTCATTGTTCTGGCAGTCACCAGCCAGAAATCTCCTTCAGGTGCCTTACTTTGTAATTGTCCCTTTTTCAATCTATGACTGCTTTCTCCTGAAGCCTGTCCTGTCCTGGCAGGTGCTTCCCCCGGTGGGACATGGCCCCTGTAGTTCGGGGTCCCCTCGGCAGTGCTGGCATTGAACACAGCCCCAGAGCCCCGGGCTGGTGGAGCAATGCTGACTGCAGAGGGAGCACCACAGGATGGCACAATGGGGTGTTCAGGACAGCCAAGAGGAGAAGGAGGAGGCGGAAGGGGCAGCAGGAGCCCTTCCCATGGGCTGGGACCACCCTTAGGCTGCTGACACTGGGGATCTGCAGTGCAGACTCTTGAGCTCTGGGGTTTAGAATCCAGCCTGCTTTGTGTTGAAGGGAGCTTAAAGCTCCTCCAGTCCCAACCCCTGCCACGGGCAGGGCTTCCTTCCACTAGAGCAGGTTGCTCCAAGCCCCTGTGTCCAACCTGGCCTTGAACACTGCCAGGGATGGGGCAGCCACAGCTCCTCTGGGCACCCTGTGCCAGCGCCTCAGCACCCTCACAGGGAAGAGCTTCTGCCCAAGAGCTCATCTCAATCTCCCCCCTGGCAGGTTAAAACCATTCTATGTAGTATACAGCTATAATAGATCTCTACAGAACAGGACTGATCCTCTGGGAACACCTGTGCCACCTGGCAAAGGTGCTAAACTGCCATTTGGGGAAGTTGTTTTACCATTACAGGCTCCTTCTGTGTCTGCAGAGTAGGATTTCATCCTTCTGGGCCACAGCCTTTGAAGCAATCATTGATTATTCTGCAGGTGGAGAGGAAAGGTGTCTGCAGGGGCGAGGGGTGGTTAGGTAAGCATCCTCTCCATCATCTCTCCATCTGTCCTCATGGATGCTGCCCTGCGAGCAACCGCCCTGCATAGGGAAGAGAATCAGGTTGAATTATTCCCCACAGCTACCCCAGAAAAAAGCTCCAGAGGTCTGTACTCTGATCCTGAAATGGCTTTCGCCCCCCAGTCTGTTACAGGAATTGGCTCCAGGTGTCAACTGAGCAAACACGGGAAAGCTGCCGTCACTGCAGAGAGCATGTCCACGTGCAGAATGTTCTGGAACAGGTATTTCATTTTAAATTCATGTCCCGTCTCATTCCAGAATGCTTTCCCTGTGTGGAGGAGCACTTAGCTGGGGTCTCTGCTCGCTGCCACACTGGTGATAAGATGGATTGGCTGATCTAATAGGTCTTTTCAATCTCTGATTTTGAAAGCTAAGATTGGGAAATTAATTTCAGAAAGGTCAAACCGGAGCAAGGCTACCCCGCTGCTGCGCGGCGGCGCCGGGGCTGTTACATCTGCCTATTGAAGGCAAGGTTAGTTATTCAGCATCCTGCAGAAGAGAGGAAAGGCATAAACAAGCCCGGCTGAGGGGCGCCG
>NW_009914782.1:0-9591 GCF_000696875.1 Nestor notabilis
CAGGGAAGAGCTTCTGCCCAAGAGCTAAATCCAGCTTCAGGAAGATTAGGGAGAAACCCGGGGTCAAACATACAGAAGTGACTTTGAAAAGCTCAGCAAAACACAAGTTGACTGTGTCCTGCGAGGAACCGGGTTCGTTATGGTGCTAAAATCACACCCGCTGCCCCTGATGGGGAACCTTTGCCCACAGACGTTTACTCACAGAACATGTGCAGTGAAATATAGGGTGTCTTTAAACAGAGGTGAGTTCGGTGCTGGTGTCCCCAACACGAGGACATGGAGCTGCTGGAGCAAGGCCAGAGGAGGCCACGAGGATGACCAGGAGCTGGAGCAGCTCTCGTATGGAGACAGGCTGAGAACATTGGGGCTGGTCAGCCTGGAGAAGAGGAGCCGGTGGGGGCACCCGCAGCTTCCAGTGTCTGAAGGGGGCTACAAGGATGCTGGGGAGGGACCTTCATCAGGGTCTATAGTGATAGGACAAGGGGTGGTGGGTCTAAACTGAAACAGGGGAAGTTCAGGCTGGAGATAAGGCAGAAGCTCTTCCCTGTGGGGGTGCTGCCACTTCCCCACGTCCATTCTCCTTTTTATGAAGAAATAGCTGAATTTAGCAACCAACAGAGATGTCTGAAGCAGCCAGACCACAGAACTCTGTCCTTCCTGCCCTGAGAGCACGTACACCTTGTGGCACAGGCACACGTGCTTCCAACCACTGCATGAGGGACTCGCTCCAAAAAGTCCTTCCTCTTTTGAGCACAAATGCTGTTTCTCAGTGACACAGCAGCCAGGAGGCAGGTGGTGACAGAGGATCCACAGGAACGTGCCGTGGAAAGTGGATGTTTGCCTTAAAGCTGGAATCGGGCAGATAATAACACGCAGCAAGGTGAAAGCCCAGAGCTTCTGAAGAAAAACCCCTTAAATTTCATCATTTCCTTGTGGAAATACAATGATGGAGCTTAACAATTGCTATTGACCTTTAAAAGACGTGATTACAAAGGAAGAATTGGCAATCTGGGAATAAGAAGTTTACTCGGATGCAGATGTGTTTGCCTGTGTCCTCAGCGCTGGGATTTGTGGAGCTAAAGGAGGGGCTGGGGGCAGAAGGGATGTGTGTGAACTGTCTCCAGAATCCTCTTCTCTAGATTAGTGGGATAACAAGTGTCTGACCCTTCAAATGCTGCTGAAATTGTTTGGGGGATTAGGATCAATGCTCTGAGGAAGAGCAAAGGGTCAGCAAATAGAGTGGAGGGGAGGATGGAACAGGGGAGGATGGAGCAGGGAAGGCAGCCAGGGCACAAGAGGCAGGATTGGAGCAGCAGCAGCAAAAGCAGCAGCTTATGGAGCAGGGCAGGAACAGATTTTCCATGTAAAGAGGAATTAAACTATAGACCTGAAAACTAAAATCCTCAGTTTTTGCTGTACAGGATAAAATATGAACATCACAACACTTTGCTGTGGGGATGCAGCAGCTCTGCTTCATGGATGTGTTGCTGATTCTTCTTTATCTCCCTTCTCTTCCCATCTCCAGGAACAGTTCCTGGGTTTAGGCTAATTCAGCACTGATCCCCTTCAATGGATCCCAAACCTCCTGCAGCTCTGGGTAGAAAAGGGGCTCAGAGTGTCCAATCTGGCCTCGAACACTGCCAGGGATGGGGCAGCCACAGCTTCTCTGGGCACCCTGTGCCAGCGCCTCAGCACCCTCACAGGGAAGAGCTTCTGCCTTAGATCCAACCTGAACTTCCCCTGTTTCAGTTTGGACCCACCACCCCTTGTCCTGTCACTGCAGCCCCTGATGCAGAGTCCCTCTCCCTTCCCTCTAGGTCTAACACTGCTCCGAGCCCTAAAAGCCATCCTAAAGGGAACAACAAAGCCATTGTGCTGGGAGTAACGCTTCACAAGGCAGCTCTCCCTTGTCTGAGGGTTTATCCTGCACTTCACAGCGCAGCCAAATCTCTCCACTTCATAAGGACGATATCCCAACCCCTCCGTCTCCATGCAGGGGGAATCTCCCTCCCTCCCATCCCAGCCAGAGCCAGGGAACTGATACAATCCCTAATGTTGACACACTAAATGTTTGGTAACAACAGAGGGGAGAGAATCTGTTTATCTCAAACCCCATTTGGAGTGACATAAGACTATCACTTTTTTGGTTAAATACCAGAAAGAATATCAATTCTTTGGCTGATGTCAATCTCACCAGATCCATGGAGACTGACAGCTCGTGTTTCCTGGGCTGGGGAAGGAGGAGGAGGGGAGCTGCTTCCTCACATCAGTGACTGGTTGACAATCATGTTTCTTTCCATTTTGGTGGGGAACAAGCACCCAACCGTTGAGTGAGGGGCTCTGGACTGGGCGCAAGGGTTTGGTACCAGGGGGCTGCAGGGGTGGCCTCTGTGAGAAGCTGCTGGACGCTTCCCCCATGTCCAACAGAGGTGATGCCAACAAGCTCCAAGATGGATCCATCAGTGGCAGCTCCTTTGGGATAATGGATTTAAGGAGAAGGAGAAAACAGCAACTACAGCTGGAGAGTAAGAACATGTGAGAGGAGCAGCCCTGCGGAGCCCAAGGGCAGCGCAGGAGGAGGCAGGAGGTGCTCCAGGGGTTCCCCTGCAGCCCATGGAGGTCCATGTGGAGCAGGGTGCAGGGAAGCCCACACTAACCATCACCTTCCTGCTGCCTTTTCTTTGGATAGTTCAGAGGATCACAGTTCCCAGCATTCCCATCCGGGCTCAGGGTTAACGTGCTGCACCCATGACAGCTGCTGAGCTCCTGATCCAGCTGGAGGAAAAACAAACCGGGATCAGAGCTGACAAAATGCTCCTGTTGGAGCAGCACAAGTGATTTAGGGAAGCTTAAAGGGTTCATTTGTCTGAAGGAGAAGGCATGAAGAAAGGAAGCTGCAGCCCGGAGAAGGGGAAAAGGTGGGATTAGGGCACAGGAGCTGGAGGGGAAGGGCTGGGAATCAGCCCTGTACTGTGAGAACCCTCAACACTTCATGCCCTTGAGGAGCAGGTACAAGTGCCTGTTCCATGAGCGGTGGCACTGACGGAGCTGGTTCCCTCACCAGGCACCTGAGGCTGCACTCTCTGGTGGCTACAGCACAGGCTGAGGTCTCTTCATCCCTGGCAGTGTTCAAGGCCAGGCTGGACACAGGGGCTTGGAGCAACCTGCTCTAGTGGAAGGTGTCCCTGCCCGAGGCAGGGGTTGGAGCTGGAGGAGCTTTAAGCTCCCTTCAACCCAAACCAGGCTGGGACTCAGTGATCCATCCTCCTGCACACTGCAGTGGGTCTCCTTCCTCTCTTCAGCGGCTGGTTTTCCACAGATCCTTAGGAATGTGATACCTGCTCCTGCTACACAGGGGCAAAACCAACGGTTGAGCATTAAGGGAGCCACAGGCAGCCCTGATCCTGCAGGAATCCTGAGCCAAGCTCCCGCGGTTCTCAGCACCCACCATCCCAGCCTGGTTTGGGTTGGAAGGGACCTCAAAGCTCCTCCAGCCCCAACCCCTGCCCCGGGCAGGGACACCTTCCACTAGAGCAGGTTGCTCCAAGCCCCTGTGTCCAACCTGGCCTTGAACACTGCCAGGGATGGGGCAGCCACAGCTTCTCTGGGCACCCTGTGCCAGCGCCTCAGCACCCTCACAGGGAAGAGCTCACTCCCATGTACTCCCTGTCCAAGTGCCATCAGCACAGACGCTGGTGTCAATAACTCACGAGTTTCTAGGAACAGCTTGAACAACTTTTATTTTTTCTTTAAAGTGCTTCAAACAGAAGAACAAGCTCTTTAGAAACATCAGTTGCAACTATTAAAACATGAACCACTCAGAACCCGCTTCCTGCCTCCATCAAGTACAAGGAAACCAACGACTCAACCCCCCCCTCCCCTGACGCTTCTCCCTCCCGTTTGGGGTGTTTTTCCACCCCACATTTACCACACAGGACACAGGGAGGTTTCTTCCCAGACACGGCCTAAGGCCGAGTCCACACGTTGCTTCAGCACCCACATCCCTTCAGGTTTGATCCAGTTGAAGGATATTCCTTGGCGGTTCTTCTGGCCCCTGATTCCAGGCTGGAAGGGCCAGTCAAGGCATAAAGAAATCACTTGGCCAGAGTGTTTTAAGAGCAAAACACACCCAGTTATGTGCTGGCAGCAAAAGCAGAGCTGGAGCGAGAGCTCCCTGCCCAAGGCCTCGTGAACAGCTTGAGCATGGGAAGAGAAAGACCAGGAGGCAAAACCAGAGAGTGATGTTATGGTTGTGCTTAAAATGGAACCAGGGAGAAGCTGCTGCTGGGCCACCAAAACCCTGCTGGGTTCAGTGAGGAGCAGCAGAGCCGGAGTGTTCCCTCCACGGGTTTGCAAAGAACATGTGGAGATCTGGGACATGAGCAACTTGGGAACGTTTCCCTGCTCCTTCTCTTCATCTTCCCCCTCTACAAGGAAACATCGAGGTCTTAAAACCATTTCCCTCTGGTAACTTAGAGGTTTGAACAAAGAGATTATAGACTCTGGCTTCAGTGCTCTTGTGTGTAGCCACTTAATATGCTCTTATGCAGAGAGTAAACTGTGTGGTGGGGGGAAGAAACCTGTTTGCAGGACAGTGGAGTGGAGAAACAGAGAACAAAGACAGGAACAGCTTCAAGACACCTTTTCCTAAGCAGAAGTGCCAAGGCCCCCGTGCAGAGCCCTCCATGGCCTCTGGAGATGCTCTGCTCTCACCAAGCCATGTGAGAGTGCTCGAGCCTCCTCCAGGATGGCAGCAGGAGGCACTGGGGACCGTGCTGCTCGGGGACGGGTGGCAGATATTGCTGACAGGGCCCGATCCAGCCCTGCTGAGAGGAACTTTATATATTCAAGTGCAAAACATTCAAGCTTTGGAGGAGAGAAAAGGCCGAGCTAAGGCAGGAGGGGAACGTGCTGAAGAGGAGGGGGAGAAGGTGCAGTGAGCTCCTTATCAACATGGGCACTTGTGTGTGGGGAGCACCTGCAGTGCAGAAGTCTCAGGAAGCAGATGTTCTGGGGGGAGCAGGGAGCCAGTGTGAGAATCCAGCTCTGGTTTCCCCTTCCTCATTCCCAGCTGACATAATCCTTTCTCCATGCAGCATCCTTGCCCCTTCTCCCAGCCCTCCTGCCCATGCCATGCTCTTCTGATGCTGGGCTGGATCCTACCTATCCACAACTCCTCTTTGCCTGCTTTCAGGTCAAAGGGGGAGCTTCTCCATGAGAGGAACCCCCAGAAAGGGGATCTGGTTCTCAGGCCATGGGTCCTCTTGCTGATTCAGGCAGAGAGAAGTTGCTGGTCCTTTCTACATTGGGAGAAACATCTTCCCTTGGACCCTCGTGTCTTAAACCAGAAGCAAAGTCTGCACAAGGGCAGAAGGAGCATAAAAACGTGGGGGAAGTGCAAAAGCCCCGATTGCTTCCTCCTAGGGGCAAAGGCCGGTAGGAATCAGGTAGGAATCAGGCTTGTGGCCAGTATCTTCCCAGGTAACACATCCTCCTCCTTGTATGATGGGCTACAAGCTAGATACGACCATGCTAGTGACACCAAACCTCCTTTCCCCTGCTCGTTCTCATCCCAACAGCCTGTTTCTCCCACCTCAGACTTCGAGCATGACCCAACACTGTCTTTATCCAGCAATAGTTTGTCTTGGAATGCTTGGCCTCCTCTTCCCCCAGCGTCATCTCTCACTATCTGCTGTCCATGCAGAACTCCTGCCAAAGTGACCCACGCACAGGGGTGGGAAGGCTCCACTGTCTGCACGTAAAACAAGCTCCCCTGGCTCAGATGAGCCAGTAGCAGAGGGAAAGCTGCCCGAGAGGGGAAATACTGGAATGGGAATGGGATCTCGGAGTCTTTTCGTGATAGGGAATTGCTACTGTCCTACTGCTAAAGGCACAGTTTTTCCATGGCGTGGGGTAACTTGAAGGGATTAAGGAGGAGAGAACATGAAGGGTTTGAAAGAATCCAGTAACTCTGCGAGAGGTACAGCAGGGAGAAGATGCCTCATTAAGCTTGAGATCCACACCACTGACCCTCTGCCTCCATGGGCACCTTCTCCACGCTGGCAGAACAAGAGGAGCAACACCCTCTCTAGACCCTTCCCCAAGCATCTCCAAGCCAAAAGCTGCCCTGTCCTCCAGTGCAGGCAGGAGCATCGCTCCCCAGCCTCAGGCCAACGTCCATATGGTTGTTACACCTCCTAAACCAGAGGCTTTGAGGTGCTCACTCAACAGTCAGCAGCAAGAAGCATCCGACTCCCAAGTGAACTGCCCTACAAATAACCTTCAGGTGAGCCCAGGCCACCACAGGGCTGACACCAGAGTGTGGATGTGGTAAAACTCGAGGTGTTTGGTGCCATCACTGGCTTGAAGGAGGTCTGTGGAGCTGACTGACCTGCCGACTGACCTACCAGGGTGTCACACACAGAGCTGGTGGGTGCTCAGACACCCATTCCACACACGAGCTTCAGTCCTGATGGTGTTTCCTGCTGCACTGAGAAAGACAACACCAAGTCAGTGGTGGGGGCAGCAGTGGAAGGTGATTCCTGTGGACACAGGAGAGTTTTGAGCTGAGGAACTGAGGCAGCATCACGGCTGTGCACACAGCAGAGGAACCAACACCACTCATGGCTGGGCAGTGACGTTGGCTTGAGTCCTTTATGGCCTCCAACTCCAGCAGCATCTCCCATATGGTCGGGTGCTGGCACACTGGAGCCAGCTCTTCAGATGGAGACCCTTCAATTGGGGGCACAACACGAGGGGAAAGAGGTGTCCAGCAGTAGCTCCTTCCCTTAGTCACCTCCATGCTGGTTGAGCCTGAGTTGAAGCATCTCTGATGTCCTCAAGCACTTGAACACCATCCATCAGCCCGTGTACACCACTTCAGAGAAGAGAGATGGAAGAGTGTGGGCAGAAGAGCAGCAGCAGCAGGATGAAGACATGGGCAAGGTGGTTGGTTTCCAGCTCTCAAACGCCCATGGACCACTTAAAGCATTGGCAGATGAGTGCCTGAGAAGATGCTGCTCGGTCACAACGACAGGAACCTAAGGAGGCATCTGCCTCACGGGGAGGGCTCTGCTCCTCCCCATAGGGTGGGTGACAGCCCATCACCCTATAGCTCCCTGGAGCCAGAGCTGGGATAAGCTTGGGCTGGGAAGGAGCAGATAACCTTTGGCAAACAGAAGCCACTGGAGCCCTCTTGGAAGAGGAGGGGGAGTGCAGGGATGTTTGCGGCGTGTTTATTGGAGAAGTGCTGGTCTCTGGGGAGAGGTTACTTGGTCTTGTTTTCTCCCAGTGGGATCTGGAGGAGTGTTGGAGACTGTTCCATGATGCGGACCAGCAGCTGGTCAATGTAGTTCTCCAGTTCATGGATGTGCTCCTCCTTCTTGCTCAGCTCCTTCTCCTTCTGCAGCAGGAGCTCGATGAGCTCATCATGGGTCAAGTGATAATACTTGGCTGACTGGTCCAGAATGGTGGGATCCTGTGGTAGAAACCAAGAGGAACATTCAATGAGTCACAGAATGGTATCATGGAATGGTTTGGGTTGGAAGGGACCTGAAGTCAAATGAAAGCCCCTGTCCCCCAACAGATAAAGCTACAGGTGGGGGCACAACAGAGCCCACTGTCCTGGCATGAGACCTGCCACCAGCTCCCCCCCTTTCTGGGGCTTCACTTTCCTCAGTCCTCCAGCAGCAGAAGAGAACTAAGAGCTGAAAACCCTTCAGGAGCTCCCAGAGGATGAGAGCTCTGGGGGATGCAGGTCTTCAGGTCTCCAAACAGGCTGGAGCAGCACAGGGGAGCAGGACTCATCCCAGGTAAGGCGAGATGCTCATAACCCACAACATGAACTACCCACGGAACCACAAAGGGCTTCCTGGGCACAGCAGGTTCTACTTGTCCTTCCATTCAGGTGAATCCCAGCAGCAGCCTTTTACAGGTCAGGCTGGGAAGGCAAACAGAGCAGCAGTAGAGAAGGAGGAGGAGAGGAGGAGAAGGAACGCCACGACACCATGCCCACAGACATCTCACATGGCTGGTTTGCTTGCCTCGACATGCCAGCATTTGGAATACAGCCCAGTAAGAGGCATGAGCAAGGCTCCAGGAAGCACCTTCCCCTTTGCCTTCAGGCATTCCATCAGGCACTTGTCCCATCCCACCCCTCACCTCTGTGGGTAACCAGGCACCGGCTCACACGCTGCACAACAAAACCCCCAACTCAAAGCCAGCAACGGGAGGACAACGGGGTGAGAAGGTCCAGAGCCCAGGTCATGGAGGAAGAGCAACCATGGGATGTGGGGGTTAACACACATGGTTCTGCTCACACTGTGGCAGGACCCTGTTCCACCTCCTCCCCTGCTGCTCTGGCACCAGCTACAGAACATCTGGAGGAGGTGGGAACACAGCTCTCCCCTCAGAGGGACGTTCCTACCTTTAACTTCTTGGAGTCTGTCTTCTCCAGATGAGAGGATGGGGCCACAGGCTGGACACTGCTCGTGGTGACTGTCTTCAGCTTCTCCAGCCCGTTGCTCAGAGCAGTGGTGAGGCTGGACCTGTGCTGCTGCTTCTTCTCACTGGAGACCTCCTGCACCGCAGCGCTGATGGGTTTCACTGGGTGAGGACTACGGAGAACAAGGAGGTTGGACAGTTAAAACCCTCCCGAGCTAGGGAGCAACACTGATACCTCTCCCTCGGGTTCTTTATAGACTGGTTTGTGTTGGAAGGGACCTTAAAGCTCCTCCAGCTCCAACCCCTGCCACGGGCAGGGACACCTTCCACTAGAGCAGGTTGCTCCAAGCCCCTGTGTCCAACCTGGCCTTGAACACTGCCAGGGATGGGGCAGCCACAGCTTCTTATGGGGATGGGACCCACTTACATTTAGTCAGCTCCACACAGCTCAGCTGCTCTGAGGAGGGAGAGGAGAGCCCATGTCCTGCAGAGCAGGCACCCGCAGTGCTCTCCAGCACCGGTTCCACCCAGAGGTGAGATAAAGAGCTCCAGGACATGGGTGTTCAGCTGAGATACAGAAGAGATTCCTATGTCCACACCTCTGCTGCTCAGTCCATGCTGAGGGGGAGTCTTGTGGGTCTAAACTCCCACTACCAGGCATTGGTACCACTGGGGAAGTTCAAGCCAGCTCCAGTGTCAGCAGAGCCTGCTACATCCACTGTCCAGAGGAGAGTTTTGGGGCCCAGGAGCCCCCAGGATAGTGTCTGGGGTCACCTCTGATGCTTCAGGGATGCTCCTGCACCACTGTGCTCCTGAACTGCCTCAGCCCAAGAGCTGCATTCCCTGCCTGGAAAACACCATAGAGTTTGTCCCCCTCCCCAGCCAGAGGAGGGGTGAGGAGGCTGGGTCTGAGGGCACCTTCTCTGTCGCTTGAGGAGGAATTACAGTTTCATTTTGGCCTCACTCTTCACCCTGAAGGTTGTTTCTGGGCTTAACCAAAGCACTTTTGCTTTTCAGTGTGATGGAAAGAGAAGTGACCTGATGCTACTGTCCTGCAAGGAACACACAAGGAATCCTTGGCACCACACTTGGGATGAACCATACAATAGAATCACAGAATCAGCCAGGTTGGGAAAGACCTTGAAGCTC
>NW_009914782.1:9749-14106 GCF_000696875.1 Nestor notabilis
CCCGGGGGCAGCTTGAGGCCAGTTCCTCTTGTCCCATCCCTTGTTCCTTGGGAGCAGAGACCAGCCCCCTCCTGGCTCCATCCTCCTGTCAGGCAGTTGCAGAGAGCGATCAGGTCCCCCCTGAGCCTTCTCTTCTCCACACTAAACCCCCAGGTCCCTCAGCCCTTCCCCATCACATTGTGCCCCAGGCCCTGCTCCAGCTCTCTTGTAAATTCCACCAGGAGCTCTCAGTGTCTCTGCTCCCACCAGTTGCAGCAGCAAAGGGATCATCCCCAGTGCTGGGCATCCAAACAGCGCTGCTGAAGGGGGACCTCAGCAGGGTGGGCAAGCACAGCCCCTCTTTACAAATGGGGACCTCAGGGTGTTGGTAGGATGGGTTGGAGGAGGAGGACTGACACCCATAGTGGTGGTGTGAGGTGTTGCTGAGCTGGTTCTGACACGTCCCAAGTCCAGCTTGTGCTCAATGTGCTTTACTTCAGCTTCAAAAGCTTTCAACCCTGCTCCAGGTCTGTGATGAGGACTCCTCTGTCCCAGCCTCACCCATCACATGAGGCACCAGGTGGGTGGCCCAAGCCCTCAAGGCTGGTGTCTTCATGCCAGGTCAATGGTGACAGGATCAGGACACACCAAGCAGTCTCCTTGTCACGCTGACAAAGCACATCTGAAGTCCTCTTCAACCACAGTGATGCCTTCTGTCACCCATTTGCTAGGAGGGGACAGCAGTGGTAGCCACTGACCAGCTCCAACAAGCCAAAGGATGTCCTTGTCACTCCTTGTCAGAGGTGTCCAAGCACATGGACAGACCCCAGGGTTCCTGGGCAGCTCTGAGGGATGAAGAGGGATCCCACAAACCACTGCAGGAGTTCTCCTGTTCCTCAAAACACCGGGCTGGGGAAGCAGAGCAGCAGGTCAGCTGCTCATCCCAGCCAGATCTGAAGATAAGCAGCTCCAAATGGCACCATCACTTCATCACAGAACCTCAGCGTGGTTTGGGTTGGAAGGGACATTAAAGCTCCTCCAGCTCCAACCCCTGCCCTGGGCAGGGACACCTTCCACTAGAGCAGGTTGCTCCAAGCCCCTGTGTCCAACCTGCCCTTGAACACTGCCAGGGATGGGGCAGCCACAGCTTCTCTGGGCACCCTGTGCCAGCGCCTCAGCACCCTCCCAGGGAAGAGCTTCTGTCTCAGAGCTCATCTCAGTCTCCCCTCTGGCAGGTTCAAGCCATTCCCCTTGGCCTGTCCCTACATCCCTTGTCCAAAGCCCCTCTCCAGGTTTCCTGGAGCCCCTTTAGGCCCTGGAGCTGCTCTAAGGTGTCCCCTTCAGGAGCCTTCTCTTCTCCAGCTGCCCCAGCCCAGCTCTCTCAGCCTGGCTCCAGAGCAGAGGAAGGCCCAAAGCAGCAGGTGCCAAAACCACCTCGGCACCTCTGATGTCCCCACTCCTGTCCCCTGCCGGTGCCACAGTCACACACCAAAGCTGCCATCACTTAAGTGCTCCAAGGCAGAGGAGGCCCCAAGCACTGTCAGGGGCTGCCCTTCAGGTCCCACCTATAGCAGAGACACGTTCCCAGCAGGGGAGGCACCGTCCCTCCCATCCCCAAGGAGCAGAAAGGGGGATCCTCCACACACCCACGTGTTGCAACGGATGCTCTGAGCACCCATCTCACCCCAGCAGCACCAGCTCTGTGGTGAGAGCCCTTCCTCACCGCAGCACCTGCAAACACAATCCCAACACGTGCTCTTCCAGATGCAGACTTCCCTGGCTCCATCTTCAGATCCAGTACACCAGAAGCTGCTCCAGCCTCCCAGCTCCCCATAACCAGGCTGTGTCCCATCCGAACCAGGCAGGAGGTGCTGGTGTCACTCAGATATACAACTCTATCACTTGACTTCCCATCTTGGACAAGGTGACCAGCACAGAGCCCTCTGGCCACTTGGGAAGAGGACGTGGGACCCTGCCTCAGTTTCCATCCCTGGCACGCAATTGCAGCACACCAGATTCCCAATAATCCACACCAGCTATCCATACCAACCAGGTACCACTCCTCCTTCACCACGTGGAAGAGAAGGACACTTCTACCCCAGCTGAGCCTTAATGTCTGTTCTGAAGTACTTCCTTTTCCTTCCACCTCATTTCCACCACATCTTTTCTTTGTCTACGTGCCACTGACCATCCTCATAGGAGATGGCTCCAGGAAGGGCAAACATGGGGACCTGGAAAAGGGCCCTTCCAGCTTTCCTCTCTCCTCCCATGACATTTAGTCCCATCTCCTCAATCTTATGTAGTGCAGAACCTCAGGGCCTGCCACAGAGACCTCAAAACTCTTCCAAGGTAACTCCTCCAAAGGTTCTTCAGTCACAGCAGCAAGAATCCATGTTTTACAGGCAGAGAAACCAGAGCAGAGACGTTGAAGGACTTCTCAGACACGCACCATGACAGAAGCCAGCACTGACACGATGACCAGCTCTTAGGAGCAAGCCCCCTTTCGTCCCATGAAGATGACTGTGAGCATGTACCAGCATGTACCATCCACGTGGAGTGTCCTGGGACTACATTCATTGCCTAAATCCACCCTCTGGGACTGCAGGACACTTCTCTTTCCATCTCTACTCATAAACTGTGATCAAGGTTGTCTGTTGGAGGATGAATAATCCAATTAGGAATGATTTGAGGATCTGGCCTCCATGAAGGGCTAAAACCCCAAACCAGCTGCCAGCCCCATCTCCTGCTGGTCTTTGCTCCCAAGGCCATTTTGGACACCAAACCCTCACTGAAGCCAAGGAGGGATCCCCATGCAGAAGGGCTGGAGCTCAGCTAAGTTCTGCTGTCCCCACCTCCTGCCTCCCTCCCCAGGCCCATGACCAACACTACTCTTGGGCCAGGTGGGATTTTGTCATCTCAGTGCCCCCATGAAGCTCCATTTGCCTTCTGAGGTTGATCAAATAAATCCCTGCCAGAAGACCCAGGTCTCCATGTGAACAATAAGAGCCTGATCCCTGATACTCTGGGCAGACAGAGCCCATGACCACCTTCTCCTGCCCGGGCAGACCAGGGGAAGGTGCACCAAGAGAACTTGATGAACTGAAGGACACGGAGCGAGAGTCCTCACCCTCAACTCAGCATCTTTCTCCTGGCATTTCTACAAGCCCAACGCTGACCTGGGAGGAGAAACAGCCCCTTCTTTCCTTGATGCACCACCACGATACCTCCCCTTCCCATTCCCATTATCCTTAAGGCTAAATCCCTTGGCTTCATAACCAATGGGCATCTCTGCAGGAGGAAGAGGAGATGAGCGTTTTGCCACCACCCTGGTGACACCACTTTTGGCTATGGAGAGAAGAAGGATTTTAGTCCCTGATGGTCATTTAAAAAGGAAAGAAACCAAAGCTGAATGACAAGGGAAGGGGCAGGAGCTGTGCACATGCCATGAAGGAACTCATGAGAGCATTAACAGCTGGAAGCTCTCCTGGCAGACATGGAAAAGGCACCTGCTGCAAGCACAGGGAAGATGATGGAGCCAAACTTAGCATCGAGTGCAATGCGGATGCAGTTCTGCTGCGTTTTCAGCTGGGGCAGGTCTTGGATGCATCAAACCATTTGCCCTGCTTTAGGGCAAGCACAGGACACCAGCGGCCATTCCTCATGATCCAAGAAAGCCAAAGCTTCAAGCTGGTCAAGCCTGGACTCTCTGGGACCACGGGAAGGTGAGGGAAGAGTCCCTGCAGCAACACATGGAGCATCCTCCTTGGTGTCAGCTGCTGAGGGGTCCACTTACCAACCCCGTTGCTAAGAGCAGAAGGGAGACAGGGTTCACCTCTACCACGTACAACATCCCTTCGCCTTCCCCGGAATGCTCACCTGGAAATCTGCTGGAAAAAGGGCTTCTCAGCTGGCTGTGTCTCCCTGGGCAAAACCAGGAGCGCTGAAGCTTGTGTGTCCCCGGGCTGTGGCATAGGGCAGGGCTGGGCGGCTGCGCGGCTGGTGGCGGCAGGGCAGGGGCAAGGGAAGTCAAACTGCTCTGGGTTAGTTGCAGCCACGAGGAAAGGGGTGGAGAAGGCCAAGGGCTGGTGGTCATGCAGGAAGGGTTTGCCTAGCACGTCCCCGGGGAGGTTAGTGGGTTGGAGGCTCTGCCCAAGAGCTTCCTCTTGGAGGCTGGAGAAGCTGGACCCTCCCTGAGCAAACCTTTCGGGCAGCACAGGCTGAACAGGGACAGGGTCTGGTGGCTTCTCCACAAAGGGGTTGGTTGGGGCGTTTGGGCTGGGGGCTGGAGCAAAGGGGTTTCTCGGGGTTGAAGGATCCTGTTTGTGCCTCTCCTCTGCCCCAGCTGGCTTCCAGAAATCAGCCTTCTTGAAGTCATTCC
>NW_009914782.1:14189-14757 GCF_000696875.1 Nestor notabilis
CCACGGGGGCGGCCACCAACTCCTGCTGCCCCTCACCATCACCCCGTGCCAGCTCTGGTTGCGGTGGGCTCTCCCCATGCGCTAACCTTTGGGGTCGTGGTGCTGAGCTGAGACCCGCGGGGTGACCGGCTGCTTCCTGCTCTTCCAGAGCTGTCCAGAAGATTTCCTGCTGGGCCAGGTCTAGCTTGGCAGGTGGGTTTAGTCTTGACATACTGAGGTCCTCAGGGAATGGCTCCCGCTTGGAGGCCATCTCCCCCTCGGTCCCCATCAGAGGGCTTGGAGGCCATCTCCCACTCGGTCCCCATCAGAGGGGATAAACTCGACTGGCCTAATCCGTCCAGGGAGAGCTTCGATGGGCAGGTCTCAAAGCGCTCAGCTGCGTCTGTCTCATTCATCTCTGATGGGTCTTCCCCCCAAGAGGTGCCCCCTTTTGCCAGCTCATGAGCTCCTGCCTCCAACTGAACTGCTGAGTCCACAGTGGCAGGTTCCACATCCTTGGAGACCGGGAACTCGCTCCCAGCTACATCCACTCCCAGTGTGGGTGGGCTGGGAGATGCTGGGACAGAGG
>NW_009914783.1:0-1090 GCF_000696875.1 Nestor notabilis
GGCGGTGGTCGGCCGGGCGTGCGCTTATGGCGCCTTCCGAGCGGCGTGGCGAGGTGATGGGGAGCGCATGGTACCGGGGGCACCTCCTCGGGGAGGCGGTAATCGCTTGCGGGTCTGCCTCCCGTAGCAGCGGCCTGGTTCGGACAGCCTCCGCAGGAGGCAGGGCCCTGCGCGGGTCCCCGCAGTCTGGGAGTGGGGAGTGTGTGTGTGCACATATGTGTATACGTGTGTGCGCTTAAGCGTGGAAGGTGGGTTTGCTGCGTCCCCTAAGGCTCAGGGGGGACTTTGTCGCTCTCTACAACTACCTGAAAGGAGGTTGTAGTGAGGTGGTGGTCGGTCTCTGCTCCCAAGTAACAAGCGAGAGGACAAGAGGTAACGGCCTCAAGCTGTGCCAGGGGAGGTTTAGATTGGAGAGTGGGAAAAATGTCTTCACAGGGGGGTGCTCAGGCACTGGAACAGGCTGCCCAGGGCAGTGGTGGAGTCACCATCCCTGGAAGTGTTAAAAAACCTTGTAGATGAGGCCCTTAGTGATCTGGTTTAGTGGTGGACTGGGCAGTCCTGGGGTAATGGTTGGACTTGACGATCTTAAAGGTCTTTTCTAATCTAGTTGATTCTATGATCTGGGGTATGATCCGGGAAGGGCAACCCCCTGCAGCCTACTGCCTGCCTGTGCTAGCGTGACATTGGCAGCGTTGGTGGGGGACGGAGGGAGATCTGAGTGTGTGCTTCAGAGGTCATTTTCATACTCGAGTGTCTATACACGTGTGTATTTTGTTTTGTAAGCCCTTGCAATGACTTTCCCTCTGTTTTATTAATTCCACCATGGAAAAAGTGTTTCGCTGTTTGTTTGAGTCAGCTCCATCTGTGAGACTTTACAGTGGTTAGTGTAGCACAGTATTAAATATCTAGTGATAAGAACAACACACAGAGAAGCAGGAGCTACTTTCTACATTAGTGGATCAGAACACACCACAGTTGCATACATTCCCTTGTCTGTCCAGTCACTCCAGGTCCTACAAAAGCTAGATATGAATTCTGGTTTATATCTAAATAATGCTAAGATACACTGGAGGGAAGGGATGCCATCCAG
>NW_009914784.1:0-310 GCF_000696875.1 Nestor notabilis
TTCGCCTCGCCTCGCCTCGCCCCGCCCCGCCATGTTGTGCGTGCCAGGCCCCGCCGTGCTCGTTGACCTTTTCTTTCCCCCTGCCTGACAAGTGCCTGGCCGCGGGCGAGGCGCGGCCTCTGTTCCCTCCTCTTCCTCCCCGATGTCGACACCCCCGACCACCTCAGTCCATCCCGGGGCTCACCATTTAGGAACTCAGGAGTGGCATGTGGGAAGACCCTCCACCTCCTTTCCGCCAGTGTCAGTGATGTCTCACCAGCTGCAGGTCTCAGCCGCCCCACCTTTGGCTTTTTCCCCCAGGTCTGCAGGA
>NW_009914784.1:386-2156 GCF_000696875.1 Nestor notabilis
AGCTGGGATAGGTCAGTGGTGTCACCTAGGATCTCTTGTTTTCAGCAGAAAATGGGAAACAATGTTCTCTTCTGAGCTGCTTTGTGAAAACTGATTAAATTGAAGTTATCGCTTAAGTGCGATAAAATCTAGCACGACCCATCACACTGGCTCTCTTATTCATAAGAAGAGATTAATGCTGACTGCTCTAGTCAAGTCTTGTCACAGGTCCATCATGAGTTAGAAAGGCAAATCTCAAGCAGGTATCTCGGTAAATAGAGAAAACTCATCCTGTGGCTTGGGTGTGCTCCTAATTTACATTGTGGGGATTTTTTTTGGGGTGGATAGACCAAACCTGCCTTTTTGTGCAGTGGCCATAGATTGCTCTTGAAATCTGAGTGTGACCTCGCCTGGCCAAACCAGCTCTCTTCTACCTCTGCTGGACCTCTCGTGGGAAGGCTATGCTGTATGTAAAACAGCCTGCCAGAAACTGTGGGGCAATAAGGATAACGTTTATAGTGTCAAACTGCTTTTAAAAATAAAGGATCCAATACGGGTTGGGAAAATTGTCAGAGAGATTATGCGTATTTGGTTGAATTTTATATATTGCAGCCTCAACAATTCTGCAATTCTGTGTTCACCCAGACTGTGCTATTACGTGTCTTTCACCAGTGCCCGGTTTGAGAACAAACTGCACATACGCATTTTAATGTCATTTGCAGTTTGTCTCAGCAAAATCACTTCGGACATATTTCTTTTCCTACATATATAACTTTTGGTTATGCAACAGGCTTGGAATTTAAGATTTATTATTTAACAACTTCTTTTAAAAGTGTGCTTTGAATGGTCTCGATGAACCCGAGCCTTCTGACATTCAGTAATTTGCTTTGTGTTCAACCCAGACTTCAGAGAAAACCAAACATACCACATCTGTTTCCACTGGAGACCTGTATCACATCAATAATGCAGCATCACCAGACTCTCCCTGAAAGGCTCCTGTGTTAGAGAAAAAGGAAGAACGAAAGTGATTTTTTTAAAGGGCAAAGAGCTCTTTTCCCTATCTGAGTCACATTTTCTATTTCTGTCAAACTTAAACCATTCTATTTAGCTATCTTTTTATACAACAGCCTTTCCAGATTTTCACTGCTAAGGTTTTGAGTGATTAGGCTATCATCACATTCACAGTTTTCAAATTACTCTTAGCCAAATGTGTTGTAGGTGAGGCCAAACCCTGGAAGATAAGAAATACAGTCTTGGATTAAAAGCTACTGAAGGTTGGTGTTCCACAGTAGCTAGCAGTGCAATCTTCGTTTGCTGTATGTGGTAAGGACCAGTTGTACAATGTCAGGCTGAGTCCCTCAGAGCAAGTTACTTTGCTGAGTTGCAATATCCTTACTTATCCTACAGATTATTCATCTTGTTTAACAAATGCATTGGGAGCTTTAAGGAAACATTTATTTTATTTTTAGTTTATACAGATTTTTGTGTTCCCAAAAGTGGAATGGTTGCAAAAGGCATCTCTCCTATTGGTCTGGTCTACTGGTTGCCTGAGTTAATTTGTAACTGTCTGTGTTTGCATCGACTGAGGAGGCTCGGCTCCTGCTTTGTTTGTGTAACTTTCTACATGATGCCGCACATTCATCATTAAACTGTGGCGAACATAAATAATAATTAGGAAATCCAAAGAGCTATTGGACCTGAGTTTTCTTTCTCCTTTCTGTTTTCCCATCCCCTTTTCCATTTCCTTTTCCTGTCCCTTCTCCCTTTCTCCTCCCTTTCACCCCTTCTTCC
>NW_009914785.1:0-3845 GCF_000696875.1 Nestor notabilis
CCCCTCCTCCGGGGCTTTTCCTCCGGAGAACACAGAGGAGCTGTGTGTAACCGCGGCCGATGGGGAAAGAGAGAGGATTCGAACCTGGCAGCGTGGCACAAGCGAGGTGAGCCAGGAAACGCACCAGAGAAGGTTCACTGCAAACTCACATGACTTAAATCTACCTCTGTCTGTATCTTATACCTATATATCTGTATCCAAGTATCTAGAGCTATATCTAGACATCATTATCTTTATCTATAGCTATATTTATATGTCTGCATCTACATATCTACATCGATATCTATATATACATATAGAAATATATCTCTATATGTATCTATATACCATCTATAGCCATATCTATATCTATATCTATATCTATATCTTTACACCTACACTTTATATCTATATCTGTATCTATATTTGCATCTTTATCTATCAAAAAATATGTATATCAAAAAATACTTCTATCAGAACATACATATTTATATATCAGAAAATGAAAGAAAGAACCCAGATATCTATCAGAGGATGCAGGGAATAATCCAGTGCAGGCACCACTACAAACAGGTCTCACAGCCTGTGTAAATTCATACAAGAGCAATAAACCCCCTGTGGGGATAGCCCGATGTGGTGCTCCGAGTGCCTCTGTCGTTCCCCCTTTTGGGATTATGGGGGGCACAGGACTGCTCTGGGGCTGGCAGGGTGAGCGGCCGGAGCTGGGTGGGTTTTGCTGAATCATGTGCATCATGTGCCTTCTTTTACTTTCTGAGCGATAACGAAAGCAAAACCCAAGTGCTGTGGGGGTTTTGCAACGCTCTGCCACTGCCCTGCTTTGGGAAGGAGCCGCTGGGGTGCTGTGGGAATTCCTTCCCATGCGGGGGGGAACGGCACAGCCCACGTGAAAACAGAGACACTGAGTGGGAATGAAACGACTGCTCTGCCTCGATGCCTGCCCATCAAACCTGCTGCAGACTGGGTGGATAAATGTGACTTTGGAAAATGGGGCATGAAACAATGGCACGGAAATATGGAAACTGTTCTACATAGGTAGGAAAAAACGTATTTAGTGATTTCTTAAAGTAGCGCAACAGCTGGGAATAGACCTGCCTTGTGCCAGTGCTGTGCATGGAAGAGCCCAGTGAGTGCAGGGAGGAGCATGCAGATGCTGGGATTATGGTCCCAAGGGGCAAATATTTCAATAAACAAATAAATCCCTGAAATCTGGGTGGGAATTGCTGGGAAGCCCCAGCCTAGAGCCCCTGGGAAGCCTGAGCAGGCAGCTTCCACCGTGGGGGTGCAGAGTCATACGTGTCGTGGCTGGATGGTGGCACATCCCAGGGATATATGGTGGCACATCCCAGGGATATATGGTGGCACAGGCAGGTTTCCAACTGGAATTAGCTCCCTTGATCTGTGGCACAGTGAGCCAAAGTGATGCTGATGTTTACTCCTGGTTACATCCCACGGAGTGGGATGAGCTGCCACCCAGTGCTGGGAATGACAAGGCAAACCCAGCCATACAAATACAGGCTTGGCACCCTTGGAGCATCCAGAGCAGGGCTGGATGCAGCCCTGAGTGCCCAGCTCTGCTTGGAGCAGGCAGGGAGGCTGCTCACGCCAGTGCTCCGGCATCGGAACAGGCTGCCCAGGGCAGGTTTAGGTGGAGCTGAGGAACAATTCCTTGCCCAGAGGGTGCTCAGGCATTGGAACAGGCTGCCCAGGGCAGGGCTGGAGTCACCGTCCCTGCAAGTGTTCACAGCCCGTGGAGCCGAGGCCTCAGTGCCAGGGGTTAGTGGTGGCCTTGGCAGGGCTGGGAACGGTTGGACTGGATGAGCTGAAAGGGCTTTTCCAGCCTGGGTGATTCTATGTGTTCAGCTCAAGCCTCAACACCCTGTTTGGGTTTACTCCTGGGGCTTGTCTCAGTTCTTTAAACCAATTTCCCTGTAAGTTCTCACGCAGGAACAGTTCCTGTTTCTCCACCTCAGCCATGACGGCACTTTTTTCTGCGCAGACCCAGGCACAGCCCTTGTCTCCCCTTTGCTCCAGCCCCACGGGAAGCCAGGGCTTCCCAAAGTACTCAGCTGTGCTCTAATTCCGAGCTTTATTGTTTAACTCCCTGTGAACTGAAATTCCCAGCAAATTTTAGGTTTAGAAGCCTGGGAACACCAACCTGCGCCCAGCCCCAGGGCTGCAGCGTGGCTCAAGTGATGGATGCTGGATGCTCCACCCGGAGCCGCACCCTCAGTGCCAGAGGGATGGGGAAGGGAAAACCCTGCAGACACCGTAACCCCTTTTATCAGCGCAACACAACTGCATGCTCAGGCTTCAAAGCGGGGTTTGTGGTTGGTTTAAGGACGCTGCGAGGAACACACGCCTCGGCTCGAGTGATCATTGTTCTTCCCCTGCCACACAGGTATGGGGACACCCAGCAAGAGAAAACTGGGGCTACCCAAAGGCCCCAGGGATGGGCACCCCACTTGCATCCGTGTGGCTCAGCAGCACCCACACCCGGATGCTCCTCTGGGCATAAGGACAAGGAGAGCAGAGAGAGGCGAAAGCTGATGTGCGGGTGAGATGCTGCATCCCTGCATGGTGCTGTGCAGCACGAGCAGCACCAGCAGCACCAGCACCACCACTAGTGCCAGCAGCAGCACCACCAGCACCACCACAAACAGCACCACCAGCACCACCAGCAGCAGCACCAAGAGGAAGAGGGATGGCAGCAGAAGAGGAAGAGCACCCAGGCAGCACCCCTGGCACCACTCTCTCCACTCCTCAGCACCATGCTTGCTGCTGACTCATTTTTGGCCAGCGAAGCCCACACAAGGCACAGCACCCGTCACTCCGTGGGGTGCTTTTTCCCTTTCCTCTTTGTCAAGTGGGTGCCAGGTCATCAAACCCCTCGTCACGCTGCAGCTCTGCTGTCACTTACTGGAACTGGCAGCCACCAAAGCACACGTTTCCAGCAGCTGAGAGTGGTGCTGATGTGCTCCGAGGGACCCCACAGCACCCTCCCCGCATCACGGCTTGGACCAGGCACTTTGAAGGTGAGGAGCTCTGGGTGCCTGAAGCCACCCATCCCAAACTCTGCCATTCATCCCATGGAGACACTCGCCCACCCGTGGCTCTTTCCCCAGAGCATCCTCCAGAGCCAGTGCCAGCAATGGGGAGAGGAACCATCAGAGCTGGGTATGTTTTCATGGGAATGGGTTAAACCCCCCAAGAGTACTGGCTGCGGGGGCACAAATGTCACTTGTTTCCTACCAGTAAGTGATGACCAAAATAATTAGAAGGGGGAAAAGAATCCCCCTTCTCCTCAATCCCTAATCCCAGCGGAATAACCGTGCTCCTGCTGACTCACCCGCTGCTTCCTCCTCCAAGGATCTGCTGCCCTGGGGGAAAATGAGATGCTGCTTCATTTATGCTGCTTGGAAAACCTCTTCTGCTTCTTGTGTATCCGCAAAGGGCCAGAGAATCACCTATGGAGGAATGAGAGCTTCGTTAGGAGGAACAGGAATGTCAGATGCAGGATCAGAGCGGAGCTGCGCACATGGATGCTTCATCCCTTGCCTCCAGGTTTATGCTGGTGTGTGTGCCCAGGGCAGGATGCTTTGCCCCAGGGATTCATCCCTTCACTTCCCACATTTCCCTTTTTACAGGCATTTAATGACAAGGGTTTAAGATCAAACTCTCCAGGAAAAGCCCACAGCCCAAACCTGCAGTTTCTGCTTGACTGCCATTAATTATTATTAAGCTTAAATACTAAGCATTAATGGAAATTATTTATAATTAACTAATTGTAATTAATTAAAAATAATTATAATTATTTATAATGGGGGGAATGTTGTGGAAGCAGAGGA
>NW_009914786.1:0-38031 GCF_000696875.1 Nestor notabilis
GTGGTGGTTAATGAGAAGCTTGACATGAGCTTGCTTCAATGTGCTCTTGCAGCCCAGAAAGCCAACCGTATCCTGGGCTGCATCAAAAGAAGCGTAATCAGCAGGTCAAAGGAGGTGCTCCTGCCCATCTACTCTGCTATCGTGAGACCGTATTGTGTCCAGTTCTGGTGTCCTCAACATAAAAAGGACATGGAGCTGTTGGAGCAAGTCCAGAGGAGGGCCACAAGGATGATAAGAGGGCTGGAGCACCTCCCTTATGAAGACAGGCTGAGAAAGTTGGTGCTGTTCAGCCTGGAGAAGAGAAGACTGCGTGGAGACCTCATAGCAGCCTTCCAGTATCTGAAGGGGGCCTATAAGGATGTTGGGGAGGGACTCTTCATTAGGGACTCTAGTGGTAGGACAAGGGGTAATGGGTTAAACAGGGGAAGTTTAGATTAGATCTAAGGAAGAAGGTCTTTACAGTGAGGGTGGTGAGGCACTGGAATGGGTTGCCCAAGGAAGTTGTGAATGCTCCATCCCTGGTGGTGTTCAAGGCCAGGTTGGACAGAGCCTTGGGTGACATGGTTTAGTGCGAGGTGTTCCTGCCCATGGCAGGGTAGTTGGAACTAGATGATCTTAAGGTTCTTTCCAACCCAAACCATTCTATGATTCTATGAAAAAAACCTATCATAAAATCATAAGACTGACAGAAATATTTACATTCCTTGATATAAAGTTTTTAATAAAAAGAATTTTGCTAAGTAAGCATGGCAGTGCTGAGAGGTCTGCCAGGAAACATGGACAACAAGAAAGTAAATCCAAGTGCATACTAAGGGGAGTGTTTTCATTATTCAGGTTTTGGGAAAAGTCAAGAGTAAGCAAACAATACAAGAAATGATAGGTATACTGTAAGTTTAAGCCTGGACTTTGAAGTTTCCTTACTTTTCCTCTTTCATTAGCTAAATAGATACGACATTAATTGTTTCGATGATTATGTGTATGTAGTGAGCTCCCATCTTACACGATTGTACTCACAGTGTATAAAGAAACTCAGTCCTGAGACCTTTAAGTTTCTTTGAGTATTTTTAAATTAAGACTTTCAAGAATGCATTTTCCATTTAATCATTAAGCTAATGTACTGGGAACATTCTAAACATTTTCATGTCAATAATTGCAGCAGCTCATAAGCCTCCTACCGTACATTTGATGGAGTTTTATCTAACTTACTTTTCCCATCCAAAGGGAGGAGACTGACTCTCCATTTAATTCCTCCCCGTGTAACTATACTTTCTTTTTAATTGTACCTTCTCATCATTCCTTTGTGTCTGCTTAATAATTGCACTTCTCTGTTTCCTTGGTATTTATTACACTGCTTTTCTTAAACAGGCCATGAAAAGGGAGGTGTCTTCAGTATTTTCTTCTTTCTTTTTCTACCCTTACCTGTTGCCCATCAAAGTAACTGTGCACAGTTCATGATGTAGTTGTCTGCTATTCATCACCAGGTGTTCATTTTTTCATGTTTTCATATCACTAAGCTGTTTTTCTTCTACTCTTACTCTTCCTTGAGGTACATGTTCTTGGACTTTTAAACAGAGATATGTCTTCCTCTCTTTTTCCTCACATTTGTATGGGGCTTAGCCCATCTGCCATTAATTGCAATAGGGGTTGCGTGACTTAAAGTGCTGTAGAAATGCTGAGGTTAATGGCAGTCAGGCCATGAGAAGATGCCTCTAGCCAAGCATGACATTATAAAAGTCCAATCTCCCCTTATGTAGTGCTATGAATAAGCATTAACACAAAACAAACTTGTTTAAATCTGTTTAGCAACTGGAAAAACTTAGCACTTGGCAAATCAGCAGTGTTTGTCTCAGCACTCCAGTGCCAGGGCACTTGCGCACCCAGGCCCCTG
The DNA here is from genome assembly GCF_000696875.1 of Nestor notabilis. Classification (NCBI taxonomy): domain Eukaryota; kingdom Metazoa; phylum Chordata; class Aves; order Psittaciformes; family Psittacidae; genus Nestor; species Nestor notabilis. The sequence continues at coordinate 1,889 of NW_009914786.1, forward strand.
CCTTCTCAGAGAGCATGTAGGCCCCCCATCTATCCTCAGGGACCTCATCTCCCTTCAGTGTGGTCTTGTTGGTACCAGGTGCCTGGAGAGATTAATCAGAGTGAATCTGTTCAGCTAGAAGAGACTAGAACCCTCTGACTTTGTCCTTTCCTGGTTGTGTTTTCTTTTTCTGTGCTGTTTTCATGGTAGTCTGCAGCCTGGATGCCAGCCAATTTCTACTTCAAATAAAAAGTTGACTTAAAAGTGCTGCCTGCCATAAATGCTATAGAGGTTTGCTGAAAACAAGAAAGAAAAATAAACCCAAGGCCCTACTGCATTACCTAATTCCCAGTAAATACCGATTTGTATGCAAGTTTATGTGGAAGAAGATATAACCTGTAATATGAGCTTTATATAAAGCATTTTGCTTTAAAATTAGAGAAGGAGGCATGATCTTAATAACTGCTTGACTGTTGTGGTTTAAGCCAATAAAGATATTTTCCTTTAAAGTGCAATTAATTAATTAATAGTAATTAAATGCCACTGTGATGTAGGGTTGTACAGGCTTGCAGACCAAACAAAACCTTAATGATCAACTCAATTGAATTTTAGATGTCATGTGGTGAAGTCATAGTTTGCTTTATAAGTGATAAGGGTCTGATGATACTGCCAAGATTTATGGTACATACAAGTGTATTAGAGTATCTAGTTTTGTCATATAAATTAAATAGGAGATAAAACAAGTGCTAAGTTTTGGCAAGAAACGCAAAGCATTCATACAATAGCAAAGCATTCATTTGATAGGACCACAGGCAATGGGCACATGCTGAAACACAAAGGTGTTTGTATGAGATGACCTCTAGAGCTCCCTTACAACCTCAACCATTCTGTGGTCCTCTGACAAGGAATATATAGCTAATGGCAGCAGCACAATTTATGTATATGATATGTATAGTCCTGGTGAGGTATATTGATGTGTTCTTATTGCAAAGCATAACTTCTAAGCAACAAAGAATTATTTAATCACATAGAGAAAATGCTAGTTTACTTGTCTTCTGGAGAAGGTATCCACACTGGTTTTATGTATCTATTTCTGAACACATTTTCCTGTTTGGAAGCCTTTTCAGCGTTTTATGTGTTTTAGTGAACAGTTACGATATGATGGTTCAAGAGAAGAAATGCTTAAGGCACTAAAATTTAGCAGAGAAAGGAATTGAGATATTCAGTCATTATGTTGTAAATTAGATGTAGCACTGGTATTTGGATCCATCCTCTATCAGCTTTGTCATGATAAAGTACGTTTACCTTTCCACTAACATGTTAGTAACTGACACAATAGGACCCTCCACTTGTCCTGGGCTTGTTGTGGATTATTATGACCTTTGAGAGTGTCACAGGGTCAAGGTGTGTTTGGCTTCTCGCCTGAACTGGAAAAGCAGAAGGTCTGCTAAGGTAGGTGACAGAGGTATTTTGTGTCTGAATTTGCATTTTATGCTGGAATAGTTTTTGCCTACACTGAAACAGACATTGCAGACACTGGGCAGGACACTGTGGGTGTGCTAGTTTCTTAAAAATACTTACATAGCTAGCATGCCGTTACAGAGCCATTGAGGTTGCTTGGCTTCTGTGCTTCCACTAATTGCTTTGTGCTCAGAGGGCTGACTGAGTTCAAAGGATCACTTATCCTCTGTGGAAGGGGACGGAGTGGATGGCAAGCAGCAAACTTTCTTTCTAATTGTTGGAGTATTAACATTCATTGTTGTATTCATGAAAATGATAACTTTTCTCTTGGAACAGGTCTTTAAGATATACTCAATATGGATTTTTGGGCACATTTTGATCAGATTAAAAAAAAGAGATTCAAGGGGGAATGAGAAATTCTGTCTATAAGTAGGAAGTAGAGAAAGTTCACATGAGCTTCTTATTCTCACAAGGGTGGTTTCACTCTAGAGTCACCTTCAGAGGTTGATTAGCAGGAAAAGCCCAATCTGGATGCTCTAATTTAGCTTTTGGAAGAGCTTCTCTTTGCCAGTGGATTATAGGAGAAATCCAGAAAAAGTAGCACCCTGTGCCATTACAGTGTACATTGCAGTATAGCACCTGACACTGATGTACTTTACATTTACTGTTTGTAAGATATTTCATGTAGGACATGTCACCGTCTTACTTTACTTTTTCCTGAAGGATTAATTCGAATGCAGGGAATAATGCTGCCATTTTCCTCCCTCTTAGGCAACAAAGACCCTGGACTTGGAATCAAAATCTAATATTGTGTCATGTCACAGATGGGCACTAGGAAAAGTATTTTGGTATTTGTCACACTTGTTATAATTCCCTTGTCTTATTCTGCGTGCTAATAGAGACAGTGTTTACTAACAGAATTTCTGATTTGAGTGTTTACCTGCTTTTCATTCATTCTGTAGACATGCTACACCAGTGTTTCAGTATATCTTGGTTGGAGACCTAAGAGTCCTGCCAGGGTAAACATGGTGAGGTCAGTATTATTTTGAGTTGATATGCAGGAGAAATGGGCTTAAATGTGTTAGTGTAAATCGAGACTGTTTCAAATACCCTCATTGCTGACCTGGCAGTAATCTTTTTATTTGTACTGTGCTATAGTGCTTTCTAAAGCAGTCTAATTGCCAAATTCTCTTTCCTTTATTGACTCCACCAGGGTGTGCAGGTTGCTTATTCCTGACTTCATTATCACTGATTCTTTGATCTCTGTTAGCAATCCAGTCATCTGCTAATTGAGGATCTAGAGTTTCAGTTGCCACAAACATAAAGTATTTTCATTTATTAGGTACTTGCAAATCACATTACAACTCAATGTGTACAGTGGATTCCCTTCAGTCTGTCTCTGGATAAAAAAGTACTTGAACTTGTGAGACCAGACCACCTAGAACAGAAACTGGCTGTGTCAGCTGGTTGTCACACAGGCAATGTAAACACACACACTGAGGCAGATTCCTTCATAAAACCGAAGAGTTATCAGGCTCTGCCCAGACACCAGCCAGACTATGACCAATGTTTCAAGCAATACTTCTTTTACTGTTCTTTTGGGTGAAGTATTTCAGCAGCTTTGTGCCCCAAGCCAAAAAAGATTTTGTAGGCTAGTCCCACCTGCTATTCACTGGGAAAACTTATTTTTAAACTGTTTCCATGAAGTATGCCTGGTATGGGATCAGACTTTACAAGCTGAATGAGGGTTCTGCTGGATACATACTCAGTACAGTGCCTCAGTGTATGCACCGGAAAAGGTTCAATGCTGGACTCTCTCCCTCCACACCTCATTTTTAAACTGTTAACTATAAGCTCTCATGGTAGCAAGGCTGCATCTGTACCTCAGGGGCTACTTTCAGGTGCCAGTAACCTCCTAAAAAGTACCCTTTGTGTACATTTCTTATACAGAAGTTCTCAGGCCAGAAGGGAAATGTTGTGGAAGGTTCTTGATACTGTTCTAAATTGCCTGCACTATGAAACTCTTAAAATATTATAGAGAGATTTTATAGAAAGTAAAATCTTTCTTTTTGTGATCAGATCACTTAACAATGATGTTTTAAAGATTTCCAACTTGTCTCTGACCTATTTGTCAATAAAGATGTGTCTTTTGAATTGACAAATTGATACAGTTAAAAAATCAATTACAATACAGCATGTGATCCTTTACAGAGGACAGGCTTTCTAAATTATAACTGAATCAGAAAAGAATTGTGAAGTGAACACGTATTTTTATTCTTGGAAAAATACTTATTTGCAGGATGTCAGCATGATTTGCAGATGTTGTTCGACATGTTCACTAGAAAGTGATGGACTAAAAGAACAAATGTCTAAATGGCTCTTAAATTTTTGTCTTTGGTAACATTATTTCCACTATATTTTTCTACTACAATTCTGTACTGTTCAGTAGAAAGTAATCTTTTCCTGATATAAATAAGGTATTTTGCATAAAGGTAGGAAATCTTCCCCATATTCTATTTATTTTACACTCCTTTTTTGGCTTAGATTTTCAGGGTGTGCTCCATGACACTATTTACTAAGTATATGGGCTTTGCATGTTTCATATTGGGAAAATAATCTGCTAAGAAAATAAATAAGTGAATAATCTCTAGAACTATCATCTAAATGGGTAGTATGGTTCCTGTCTGCACTCTATAGAAAATAGCATACCTGGGGATTTTTTTGTAAAGTTTTATTAAGCAGTTTTGTATTTGCAGTTTGTACTGTGCTTATTCATGCTATAGCCCATGTCTCAAAGAGTATGGTGGTGCTGCTGGTGTCTGAAAAGCAGGTTATATAGGGAATGATGTGGTTTATGTTTTCAAGTTTAGTGCTTTATGCTTTTAACGTCTTTTGCACTTTTGTTAATGAGAGCTTCTGCTTAATGCTGGGGGGCTGTGAAATCTATCCTACTGTCATTGAAATTAAAGGAGAAATTAATTTATTATTTTTTTTTAATCAGATGTTTTCAGTCCAGTGCCTTGCTGTAGATATCACTGGCAGTGTTTTTGGCACACCTTCATTATTATGCCCACAAGCAGGTATTGCCTGTTAGCGAAAATATGATTTTTTTCAGGAGCTGCTTTTTGTCAGTAGAGTTTGAAGTTACTATAAGGTTTAAGAATTCAAAGTTATATCATACTGCTGAAAGAATGGTACTATTCAAGTGCTGAACCTGTAGTTTAAATTCTTACAGCCCAAAAGTCTCCTCTCATTGCAGGCAAAACATGGAGGCGGTATCACAGTCGTTCAAACCTGGGTGACCTTTAGAATTTCAGATTGTATTGTTTAGGCAAGTGCTGAATATACTGGTGCATATTCCAGAGGGCTCTGTGGCATAAAATTCTAAGTGTTAGAAAAATGTAATGGAAAACTGTAATGTAATAAGGTGGTCATATGTATATCTGGAGTTCTACATGTATACATCTGGAACTCCACTCTCTGGAATAAACACAGCTGCATTTATTTGAACGTGTGAAACATTTATATACACAGGAGAATAAATCTTGTATTGCACACTCCAATGCACCAGAGTACAAAACTTTAGTTGGCTGTGTATTACTGTTGTGAACTTTATCTTTTTCTGTCCTTTTTTTTTTCTTTAATTAGATGAGAATTACCTCAAAGTTTGCTCTCTGATCTCAAGTTAAGAATTTAAACAATCAAAAACCAGGTAATTCACCCTTATAGCTCTCCAAACAATTGTTCTAGGCCACAGTGAATAGCACTGTCTTTGTAAGATCCCAGAGACTAATGACACTTAATCATAGGTTTAGCCACTGTTCTGTGCATGAGGAAAAAAGTTACAATGGTAAAGGTCAACTTGGGATCTAAATTTAAATAAACAAAATGTTATCAATTCAGTGTGATTTGAATTTTAGTCTGATATGATTAGAACTCAGCTGCAGATATTACACCTGCCTCTTGTGTCCCCCTTACTCATGTTACCACTATATTTCCAAGTATAAGCATTTATCTGTTTACTGTTAATTTGAAAGAAAAATGCAGTGGCAGGATTAGTTCCACATTGGGAGTGAGTATTAGATGTGAATGAGTTTTATCTGCACTTCCTTCAGCTCAGAACTCTTTGTTCTGAGGTCAGCCAGGAAGGCAAAGGATGAATGCCCCTCTTTCCTCCCAGACAGAAACATGGAGACAGGATGAGTATCCTTACAGGGACAGAGTGCAGATGTGGGTCTGATGTCACTATAGAGGAAGCCGGTGGGGACAGTAGTCCTGTCAAGAACTACAGAGCAAGAAGTAGTTCTTGTTAAAAGTCTTTGAAAACATTCAATTTAATAAGGCAGATGAAGAAGGAATGCAAAGCAAAGATACCAGAGAAACTAACCTACACATTTGTGTTCTAGGAGATGAACAGCCTGAATCATGACATTTCCTAAATGTGGCTGTGGATCCACAATAAAAGACAAATAAATCAACTTCATCCTTTCATTAGGTTAACATTTCCTATACAAAACTCAGTGCTGTGTCTTGCCTGAAAACAGATGCACGTGCATTAGAACAGAGTGTCAATGTCTGGTATAGCGGATATAGCGGAAGTATATTTTTTTTCCAAGACCACTTCCTTTCCTTTCTTGGATAATTCACCTAAAATGTAACAGCCCATATGCAGGAAGATGATTAAAAGAAAAAAAAAGCCTGTCTGTGCCCAGGTAGACCTGCCTTCCATGAGAGGGCAGAAAATAATTGATCTTTCTGAGACAACCCAGTAACGTTTCACAGCTTTCCATTCCACTGGTGCTGTTTTCTCACAATGCTGGGAAAGCACTTTGTATGTGCCAGTCCTCTCGTTTCACTTGCTCCTAGGCAGCACCAAAGATATTGCTCTGCAACCTCTGCTACAGTAGAGCAAACCTTTCTCCTGAAAGATAGGAGAACTACCTTTCTCAGAGACTCTGCTATTCCACACATCATTTTAAAGTTGCTCTTGCTTCAGACTGTCCAAAAGGCTCCCCAAAGTCATGCCAGTTGCCTTTAGTATCAACCATCCAAGGCAGCCTCAGACACTTCATTTTGGATCTAGGAGGTTTGTTAGCACCACTTGATGCAAGACTGCAGGCATTCAGCTCTCACAGGCTCAGCTAGTTAGAGGATACATCTACTACTGATGCCATATAGTTATGAAGTGGTGAAGCCTAACCATACCTAGACTGACTTGCTCTCTTTGAGATGAGTCAGTCAGGTATCGAGGTCAGAGAGTAACCTGAAGAGCACCTAAGTCTTGCACACGTTCACATGACTTCAGCTTCACTAGAAAATTACAGATGTAGGTGTGATATCAGCAGAAGGAATCCAACTTAAAGCTGCTCTGGAGAAAATGTTATGGGAAAATGGAAATGTAGGGTGCTGTCCAATACCAGTAAGGGTACTCTGCTCAGGCTTAGCAGATGAAAGGCCAAAGTAATACAGTTACAGTAACTGTAGCCCACAGTGGACAGATAAACATGTACTTTGGTATAAAGATTCAGATTTTTTTATAACTGAACTGCAAGGATCTGAAAATCTCCAGCCCAGAACTGATATTTCCAGGTGGTGACATAAGTAGTTTGCCCAGAAGTAGGCTGTATAATCTGAGGGAAGGGAAAAAAATGGGTGAAAAAATACCTTTGGTATCAAGCTTGCATTAATTTTATTAAAAAAAAAATAGGTGTATGGGCTTGTCTCTTTTTTGCTCAGCAGCTGCTCATTTCCCACGTTAAAAAAAATGGTACCTATGTGTACATCTGTGTAACAGAAAAAGGAAGGGATATAAAATGCTCTAAAGAACTTAAACTTTCTGAAGTAAGAAGAGAGACCATTCACAGTAAGAAGTAAGGTGGAGTTTTTGGCTTGAAAGAACATAATGTTTTCTCTTGGACAGGCCGTCTTCTCATAAAGCTAGTATTAGCTCTCTGGGACTTATTGGGAGCACTCAGGTACCTTACGTGCCATAAGGTCTGAGTTAATAGGGAGGAGATTCTGCAGCAGAGCATACAGAACCAGTGAGAAACGTGTTTACTGTATCAGGAGTAATTAATAACAACAACAAAGAAAAAAGTCAGACATTCCAAATCGATATTTATCACAATTAGGGGATGACTAAACTGGTATTCCACAGTCCGTAGAGAAGGAAATTCCTCCATCCGTTAGGGAGTGTCTGTGACTTATCCAGCCTCATTTTTTTCTGCTCCAAACTACTTTATGCGGCTGGAATAAGAACACTTCCTTGCTATGCTTGTCAGAGCAAAGCCCTTTAGCTTCTTAGACTTCTCTTTTAGAGAAACAGTTTGTGAGCTGCAGAGATGATCCCTAGATTTTTAGGCTGGCCAGTCTCTTATGGAACAGCTTATAAATGACTGTAGCAAAGATGTAGAAGACCTTTCTAATATTAATTTACTCGTTGCTGTCATGCTGAGGTTGAGACTTTCTTGAGAAGTCCCTTTGTTGTTCTGCTGCCTGTGAACAATAGTCTGTGCTAGTGGAGTTCTGAAGCTATTCAGTAATTAAAATCACATCTGTCAATCTATTTTTCCTGTACTTATGATGCCATATTATCAGGGTATTTGCGGATGTCTAAGAATAGATTTTGAGCAGAATGTCTAATATAAACCAAGTGAAAGTATGATTGTATCAAAATCTCTAGAAACCATTGTTCACTAGGTCTGGAATTAGTTATTACAGTATTTTTTAACTTTTTTTAAATAGTTTTCCTCTTTCTCTATCAGGGATACCTATAGCAGCATACATTGTTCTGTATATGCTGACTTAGAAACAAAGTTTGCTTTCTTGTGTACTTGTATCTCTCTTGGGCTTGCTACCTCAGGAAGTTCTGGCAAACAGTTGTCAGGAAAACTGCCACATCAGATTATTTTGTCCTGTTTCTGTTAATGTTAGCTGTATACTCAAAATGTCATCTGATGGTTTCAATAGCATGAAAGAAATCTATTAACTATCTTTGTACTGGTCATATTTGTTCCAGTTATAAATGATGGCAACTGAGCCAAAATACTTGGGTTTAGAGCAGCATTTTGCCTCATAAATACACAGAATGAACAAATAGCCTCTCTCCTTCCCATCAGCAATTGGCATTTCCTGGCTTTACAGACTGTATTATTTTTCTCTTTTGGTTATGTTTCTCTGTGGCCCATGGTCTGGGAAAGAAGACATTAGCCGCAGCTTTTTTTGTGCTCAGTGGGCAAGATCTATGGCTGATTTGAATCAGTGACATGTACATGTTCATTCCTGAATATCTGGCCCATTGTGTGATGTTCAGTAAAAGAAATAAATATTCTTGGAGGCATTAGGGCAAGATTTTCTTAGCTGGAAATACAAGAAATGTTGCAGAAATATCAGTCTTGTCAGCTCCTTCACTATCATAAAATCACAGAAAGTTTTGGGTTGGAAGGGACCCTAAAGATCATCCAGTTCCAACCCCTGCCATGGGAAGGGACACCTTTCACTAGACCAGGCTGCTCAAAGCCTCGTCCAACCTGGCTAGTGTTCACTATCATTCTCAAACTTGCTGAGAATGTCCCACTGTCCATGTCCATGGCAGTGATGTTAAATAATACTGGCACCAATATGGGCCCCTTGAAAGACACTAGTCATCACTGGTCTCCACCCAGACGCTGAGCCATTGACTGCAACCCTTTGAGTGAGACCAATAATAGTTATAAAGCCACTCCAAATGAAGACATTTGTATCTTTTCAAGTTTGAATTCACAGAACACACAAAACCTGTGTGTGTTTATCACTCCCTGATACTCAAAGTGATAGAGAAAATGAGTTTCAGCATCATGGACAGAGAAATGTAGTATAATTGTTGAGATGTTATTCTCCTTTATGGTGCTCAGTATGAGCAAGAGTAGGTCTTATGTACTTGGTTCTTGTGCAGGCTGGAAAGGTTGAAAGGTCTAATCACTCTTTTTCATGTGCTTTCTCAGCCTTTCCACCTGAGGAAACAGGAATATATAATGCTGTGAGTCCCAAGGGGTACAAAATGCACTGGCACTGGATGAAGGCTGTATAGGTTGGCTCTGTGTATGGAAGAAAGCACTTAGCAACTTCTCAGGGGATGGTGGAAAGCATCCCAGTCCATCAGACATCTTGACGCAAGTGCATGCAACCTCCCCCCAAGCTCTTTTCACAATAGTATGACTGTGCTGCATATGATGTGCTGCACACAGCAATTTAGATCTAAAAACACTATATGGCAAAAGAACACCACAGATTTTAGAGCACCTGAGAGCTATCAAACCATTTTAACTAGGTCCTCTTTTTGTACTATGCTACATGGTGTGCTGATAAATTTCAACTGCTTTGTCTGTAGATAGCACTATCCACCAATACATTTCTAGTATGTTATTTCCTAGCTACCAGAAATAGCTTAATACAAGGTTATCATGTATCATAGAGTTAACTCTGGCACTTCACATTTAATAATAAAACACCTTGAAAGAGAAAAAATATTGGAAAAACTCACCTCCTGAATTTTCATATTTGTTTTGACATGTGTTTTTTGAGTGGGGAGCTGATTGTGACTAGAAAGACAATGCTCTTTTCATATAAACAGCGAGTAGCTGGTCTTCATGCAGTCTGAGTAGCTTCCTAGTTCTTCACAATATTTAATGATAACATGCTCTCTAAAAAGTCTTAAAAATAGGAATTTAAAAATCTGAATTTGGCTTTTACTGTTGAACCTACATTGGCAAACAGGACAAATGACAGGATTTCCTTCGATGAATTAGCTGAAGTTTATGGCGTTTTGATTTGAAGAATTTTTAAAATTATTTCTTTTGGTTGTAATGAAAAATACAGTTGGTTAGAGTGGATTTTTTTAATGACTAAACTGACCTGGTAATACATTTTTTGTGTCAATAGTGGTTTTAAACAGCAAGAGCCACAGGTGTTCAAGTATAGCTGTCATACAAAGCACTGCAGCTTTGAAGAGAATGCAGTTTGCAAATGACTGCTCTCTTGGTTAGTCAGGCCTTTATAATCTAGCTTTTATTTGAACAAATTGATCTATGGTAAATTGTTTCATTCTTTTTCTTTTTTAATACTAAAAGCTTTTTTTTATTAAGTAATCAGTATTGCTCAAGTGCATTTCTCAGATGCATAAAAAAATGGAGTTAAAAAAAAAGTTCCTATAAACTATTTTATTCATCTGAAGCAACAAATTCATACCATAGGTGGATACAAAAGACTCCTTTTATCAAAAAGCTGTGTTTTCTAAAAACAACTAGCATTTGATCATTAATAAATAATATATAAATCCTCTACAAAAAGATGGAATAGTATGGCCTCTTTTATCCAAATCATGCTATTGTTTTGCCTCAAAACCTGGCTGATTTCCTTGTGTGGCTATCTCAGAGGAAAGTAAATGAGCTTTTTACCACAGTGCTGTTCATGGCTTTTTAAGGGTCCAAAATTAAGTGACTGGAAGACTCTGATAAACTTGAGTAATAAGGAGAATGGGGGAAGATAACATACAGGAGAATAGCCTAACAGATTCAACCATGAGTATGTTAGGCATGGGAAGTTACTTTACCTTATGGTTAGCATTGTGTATGTGTGTTTATATGGTGTCTGAAATGGGAGAGGGAACTTTCACTGTCACCTTGATAGTCTGACATAGACCAGTGAACATATGTCTGAGCTAAAGATGCAAGAATTGCCTACGGGACTCAAAACTGTGCTACAGACAGAGCTGAAGGGAAGCCGATGGCAATGTCAGTGAAGGGTCTGTAGATACAGAAATTTGCTTATTGATAAATGTATTCTAGCTTGTGGATGTCCTTTCTGTCCTCTTTCTATCAGATGGGGAGCACCAGGGGCTGGCTGGAAGAAGATTTTATAAATAAAGGAGCTTTCTCTGTGTTTTTATACAAAGAAAGCAAGATTGGACAGTGTGCATTACAGTAGAGCTTTTATACAGCTTATACAGCTTTACAGCTCCAGAGCTTTAAATTATTTTAATACCTAAAGATTATTTTTAAAGACTACTTCTTAAGACTGTGTTTGCAGTGATAACTAGTGTGCATTTCTCCTTGCAACACAGCTTATCAAAACCTGTTATTCTTACTGTTTGTTCTGCCCTGTTGGGCATAATGGCATATCATGGCTCCTCGAAAGTGAAAAGCTTGACAGTTGTTTTAAATCTGTATTAAGGAAGTGAGGTGTAATTGTTGTTCTTAGTTTTTCATAAGAAAGTTTTTTTTTCAGATCTCTTGACTTTTAGGGATGCCAGGCACCGGAAGATTCAGAGTGCTCCAAACATGAACATAGTTACAGATAAGTGGGAGGCAGGGCAGGAAGAAAGGGGAGAGGGGTTGTTATTTCAGCTAAAAAGCTCTCTTCCTTATATGACTTTACCAAAAACATGCTTGAAATCAGCAGTAGATCTAGAAACAGAATACAGTTACATTGCTTTTGAGTCAGAATACTGTCCTTACACCAGTCACAGTAGATCTTTCACTTGAAAAAATGTCAATGGTTTTGTTCATAAAATGGAGTAATTTTGCTTTTGCTATGTTATTCCTGTTCTGTATGACATTTTGAATGCAGGCTATTTGGATCATGTTCTGTACAAATCTTAATTGACCATAGCATGCTGTGATTCTGAATAGGGTTAGATTAAATTATATTTCATTAATGCACCCATTTTTGTAGCATATATTGTGAGATAAACAGACAGTAATTACTCTGCCTTGCTATGCCTCTGTTTAAAATTATGAAAGAAAAAAATCAGTCATTTTGTATCCCATTTTCTTTCCCTTTTTCTATCCTACTGAACCTGTTCCACTTATTAACATTTGCGATACACAGACATTTTATGCATATAACTGGAAACTGGTAGCTGCTATATATTGGCCAATGCTCTTACAAAACTGTTCAGAGCAATAGCTTAATAGGAATCTGTGAATCCACCCCAGAAAAGGAATGATTAGGGACAGCTGGTGAATTCAGTTAGCCAACATAGTTGTATTTGGAGTAAGGCAAGTAATTTAGCAAACACACCTGCTGGTAGTGCTCAGCTGAGCTAAAAATGTGACTAGATAAAGCATGTGTAGGTTAGCAACCTAGGTCTGGTAGGATTAAAGGCAGGACTAAAAAAGTCTCTTACAAGAAAAAAAAAACAAAAAACCCTAGAAATATGAAAGGAGAAGAAAGTCATGTCCACAAAAAGTTCAGTTTGACTATTCATATCTTTTTGACTGTGTGGAGAAGTCTCCTGTGGAGAAATCCTTGGTCATGGGACACCAAAAGAATAAATATCTTGGAATAGAGGTGCAGATGTCACACTGAGAAGCAATGCTTAACATGGTAGTGTTTTAGACTGTGTGGTTTGGCCTCTGATAAAAAATTCTCACTGTAAAATGCAAGTGCTAAATGAGATGTGCTCAGGGTACTGGCTTGCAGAAGAGCTGGGCTGAAGCTGACAACAGCACTTGTTGATGTCAACCCTCTGTTGTCCTGCTCTTAACCCAAGGAACTGTACCACTGAGGCAGTTGTTACGAACATACGTTGTGTTATATCTCTAGCCACTGTAGACTAATAGTATATAAACAATAGTAATGGGTCAAGTGTGTAAGACAGTGTATAAGACAGGCTGTAAATAATGGTATAGAGCTAGGAATAAACTCATTATCCTGGGGGATGGTTTTCCAGTATTGTGTCCCGTGGAGTTTATCACTCCTTCCTCTCAAATGTCTGGTACTGCTTATAGCTGGAGGGTAGTACTGGAGTAGGCTATTGATCTGATCCAGTTTAGTGGTTCTGTAGTCCTGCTGAGAATAAACTGATGCACTGTAAGTAACTTATTTAATGTAGATTTTATATTATTCCTAACTTCATAACGTAATCGCTTGCACTTAAAACACTGATCTTGCTAGTACTACTGTTCAAACGAAGCCCAACCCAAAATACACAGGGGCCCAACAGCATTATGAACAGAGCTTGTCATGCATCAGGGAGTTCAGTCAGATTCTTAAATTCTTAAATTGTATTAATTGATTTTATGGCATGTGTTCATTCTCTGTACTCCTGAAAACTAACTGTCCAGAAAAGAAGTTCTGTGTAGTGACAGGAATTCTTCAATACTGCAGCATAATTATCAACCTTTCTACTGTTATACCTTTCTCACTTCCCAAAACATATTTTTCTCTTCAAGCAATACAACCTTTTCTTGATGGCTATGTACCCATCTCTTTTCCACTGATGGCCCATTTTCTTGTTCTTGGTGCTGCCTTTACGCTGGTTCTCATCTAACCCCATGCATTTGTGCTCTATTCTGGTGCCAGGTTTTGTCCTGTCTTAGGTGTTGTGTCAAAACCCAGGGATTGGCATAGAGGTCTTGTGGGAATTGCAATCTGGGAATTAAGTAGTATATTCAATGCTGAATATACCTTAAAAGGTATTTAAAGTAGTGAATACCACCCTTTTGTAACTGGAAGTTTCAGTATTCACCAGTTGGATGGGCCTAAAGGCTTCGAAGTCCATTTTGCATGGGTTTGGGGAGTTTAGGGGGTTAAGGTGAGAGAAGAGAGACAGTGCAGGTTTCTTTCTGGATCTGAATAAGAAAGGCCCAACAACAAATGTCTTAATAACTGCTTTAATGAGACAGAAAAAGAAAATTAATTTAGGTGACAAGGAAATCTTACTTCCTTTCAGATATTGACCTCTCTGTGTTGGGCTCAAATGGAGCCCAGATGGATTTTCCCCTGTGAAGATCCAACCCTGTCTGTGGAGAGAACCTCTCCCTTTTGGTCCTTTGAGCAAATATGGAATTTCTTTACAAGGAACACTATTCCTGAAAGATGTTATCATGAGAACTTCTTGCTGCACTTTCAGATGAGGCAAGGCCACCCAGGTAGTGTAACTGCTGATACTGAGTGGGAGCTACCTGCAGGCTCCTCTGTTACAATGAGCTGGGTGAGTTTATCCTGCAGCCAAGGAATTTGTGCAGCACAGCACAGGCCTACAGCCACTCAGGTTAACTGTTCTGTGGATTGCTAATGCCTAAGAGTGCAACAGTTTCTCAGTCAGGATCACTACAAAGACCTAGAATAAAAGATGTTACATCACATATTTTGTTTTCTTTTGGTTGCTCATTTGGCCTATACTGAGCACATCACTTCTCTGTGACAGCTGCCATATCAGTAAATTACCAGTGCCAGCTTGTGTGCTGAAGCTCTCAGATGAGAGCACTGATGCCCAGACTTTCACAGGCTTAAACCTGCAGTGACATCTCCATCTCCACAATTTCTGGGCATCCCATACTTCTGATAACTGTGCAGGGGGGTTTGTTGCTCCCCTTTTGGTTTTCCTGGTGTTTCAGGAGGTTCTGAGCAGATTCTTAACTCAGTCTTAAATTTTCTGTAGAAAACCACTGCAGGGGAAGCTCTCTGTTTTGTCTTGCTCCATGTTTCAAGGAACCAAGACTTTTCTCAACAGACCAAGAAAATCATGGCTATATATGTCTTGGAACATCATGGCAACAGGCTTGTCACACTGGGAATCTGATATTACCTCTATCTGCCAATAGTATGTAATAGATCGAGAGAGAATGCACAGACACTTCAAATGTATCTGTCTCTCCTACTGCCTCAGTTCTAATGGAGGTAACTCTGCCAAATGGTTACCACTTTTTTGCTAAAAACAAGCAGGGAGAAATAGGGGTCAAAATGAGATTTCTTACTGTGTACCTGGAAGGGTACAGTGGAGAAGTAATTTGTAAGTGAATGGAGAACATGAGGTTATATGAGCTGAGAGCAATCTTTAAAACTCATTTGCAGACAAGCTTAGTTCATGAAAGCAGAGGGTTGCAGAAAGGGCCCTGCTTTATTTGTAAGTGAAGAAAGGGGGATCTGAGAGCATTTTGGATAAGGTGAGATCACTTTTTTTCAGTAGCTCAAATTGAAGACTATCAAAGTATCATTCTGCCTGGCATGGGTTACACATTCTTATATTATTGAGGAGACATAGCAAATATGTCTGTGTGTAATGTGGTTTTGCATTGTTAGACTTGACATACAAACAATGCAATGAGAGGAGTGTTAAATATAACTCTGTTCTTGGAATGCCATACTTATGCAGAAGCCACACCAAACTGAGGGAAAGAAGGAATAGAAAAACACAAGTGGGAAATAAATGAGCTTTGGGGTTGCCAGACAAAGCATACAAGCGTAATAAAACAAAAGGGATTCTGGAAAGAGAAAAAAGGCAGAGCTGAAACTGGGAGTCTATTCTCTTGTTCCCTCACCTTGCATTGTAGGTGTAGAACAATGCAACATTCATGTCTGAAATGCCTCAGATGTTCTGCTGGTGGACTGGGATGGGCATGTGTCAAGAGCAAAGTCCACGTCCTGTTTATGCTCTGACTGCTGCCTGCCTTATAAGCTTTCTCTGGGCTTTAAGGCAGCAACAGGACTCAACTCTAAGTTGACTTCTTTCTAAAAAAAAAAAATATCTGTATGAGCACACTGATGTTTAATTAGGAATGGAAACACACTAAATGTGCTGGTTTCTCTATAGCATATGTAACCCATCACAAATATTTACCCAGCTATTGAGTACTTTAGGCAGATCTCTTTCTGTCTCTTCCCTCTGCTGTGTACTTGGAAGCTGTAACTTTCCCTTTGTGTAGGAAATGTGGTGATACACTGAATTTTGTCATCCTAAGTGTTCACCTCTGCAAATAAGGTACTTCTAACCAGAGGCAGCCATTGCCCTGGAAACAGCAGGATCCATTCACACCAGGAGTTTATAACCCATGATAAAATGTCATCTCTCTCTTTGTTACTCAAAGCCCATGACATACGGGAAAAGGCAGTATGCTGTACCTGTGGAGTGGCCCTCAGTGGGTATTTTCCCAGTTGCTCCCAAAGCTGCAGAGCTGCACAAGGCTAAGTGTGAGAAGTGACGCTAAGAGAAGTTTACATAGTCACAGCTATCCTGGATTTTGTTCATGAGACAAGTGGTGATAATTTCTTATATAGTCCCATGTTTCAGCCTTCCATTTTAAAATGACATTGAACTTGGATATTGTCACAGAAGACTTCAGTGGGGCTTTCAAGGGGTAAAAGGAAGCTGTCGTGCAGCAGCTCAGGCTAAGTGTGAAAGGGGGCACACAGGAGAAAGATGCAAGATAATGGTCATTTATGCTGTTTTCCACGATATAAAGACCTAGTCTTCTTGCCTTAATAGTATTCTCTTTATAACGAAAAACCTATACCATTCTGGCTTTTGAGGTGTTTCCCTCAAATTTCTGTTGCTTTGTATGTGTACAGACAGGAATACACATCTACTGTGAAGTTTTTGAGGAGATATCTACCAGCTGCAAAGCATTATAGCTACCACTGCTTTTAACTATTTATTTAGCAGCATTTAATTGGTAGAAGACAATTTCTCTGATTGCACTTAATAATGAAACACTTACTGGATTCCCTCTAACAAGATTTTAGATAGGGAAAAAAACACTGCCCACACATCTTCTAATGAGGAGCATCCACTGAGTTTAATTAAATCATATAAATGAGAGCCCTATTGTTCTTATCCTACACAGCCTCTCTCTTCTTAGGCGTCAGCAGAAAAGTTCACTTTTAAAGAATCTGTTGCAAATTAATAGATCCAGGCTGTGATAACTGGAGTTGAGAATAGTGTCAGAGATTTTCAGAGAAACTGTCCTAGCAGTAAATTCTTTTCCTTAGATTCAAGTGGCTACATAGCATGATGCACAGTGAACTCATTCGGCTGCAGTCAGTGAACGGTACCAGAAGCACATACGGATAATATTAGGAATGAAGGTTGTTTTGTCTTTATTTCATTTCATTTGTTTTACATTATGTCATGACTTCTGAGGAGGAGGGATGTAATAACCCTTCTGTCCACTGCCACAGATGGGGTATGGAGCTATTCGTGAAGGAAACAGCTAGACTGCCATTGAACATGTGTACTGGGAATCTATTTTATTTTTCTTTCATGCTTCTGTAGTGTTGGGGGAGAAATAATGTGGATTTTATTTCCTTTGAGTGGTATGTATTGTAAAGAAGATGAAATGACATAGGAGGTTTTATGGGTTTCTGGAAAGCAGTAATGTGAAGAAGAATAAGATGATTAGAGACACCCCCAGGATATGAAACACTACTCCAGAACTTCACTTTTGTGGCTTTGCAGACCTAGATTAGATTGTTTTCCAGAAAAATGGACACAGATCCTTTTTTAGGAATCAGATATTCTGATTGAGGCATATTCTTTCTGGTAAAATCTAGGGACATCTTTCCCTCTGACTTTTTATCTGAGCTGAGTGGGAGCCAGAGCCGTGCACTGATGGTATTTGAGAGAGAGATTTTGTCACTGGCCTTCATATTTATCCTATTTCATGAGTTCTGTTTTCTACTCATGAGTTTATGAGCCAAGAAATGATCTGTGCAGTTCTCTGTTACTAAAGAAATGTCCAAAGTAGATCTTACCCTGTAAGATACATAAAAGACGCAGAGTTGACAGCTATGCACACAATTTTAGTGCTTCTCTACTATGACCAGGAGCAGTAAGTACCTGTACTGGCAGAAGTACTGATCCCTGGGGTGCACCTCTTGTAACTGGCCTCCTGCTGGACTTCTTGTTGTCAGTCACAACCCTGTAAGTCTGGCAATTCAGCCAGTTTTCAGCCTGTGTCATTTGCCACTGAACTGCTGAAACAAAGCAATGAGCCATTGTGTTATACAAAGCTGAAGTTTAAGCCAAAGCTATAGTCTGGATGATCTGTTTTTGCCAACTCCTCTGGGCTGGCTATAGCGAAGAAGAGTGGTATGGATGAATCTGAGGATAACAGAAAAGTAACTATGTTACAAGGATGAAAACTATGGGGGCAAGCTGGAAGAAAGCATAAAGACCTGTTTGATTAAAATTATGAAGGATGCTGGACTCATGGTCTAAGCAGTTGGAGGTTTGTTGATTTAGGATGGATTTGGGCTAGGCAGGGAGATAATAAGCTGGTAGCATGAAGTGAGGAAAGCCAGAATGTGTGTTGCCAGCTGACTATCTCTCTTCTTTGTCAGACTGGTTCAACAACTGGTGAGT
Organism: Nestor notabilis; assembly: GCF_000696875.1. Classification (NCBI taxonomy): domain Eukaryota; kingdom Metazoa; phylum Chordata; class Aves; order Psittaciformes; family Psittacidae; genus Nestor; species Nestor notabilis. Next base: position 20,451 of record NW_009914786.1, read on the forward strand.
TGTTGCAAAGCGAGGGGTTTTCTTGTTTGTTATTCGTACACTTGTTGATGAATACAAGTGAGACAAGTGCCCCTGCTTGAGTGGGGAGGAATGGATGAGACATCCTCCAGAGGACCCTTCCAACTTAACCATTCTGTGATTTTGTGAAAAATGGATTTTGCAAGGTTGGAAAAAAGATAATGTGGTAAGAACTCCAAATGTGAGTCTATGGAAGAACTACAGCCTTACCTGTGTACAAAACTGCATTTTCAGATGTTACATGGGAAGAACTGTCTATGATATCTCAAAAATTGTATCCACGTGACTCCAAGATAAGACTGCAGTTAATGACCACCGGTTAGTGGCAAGATGATGCTGCTTTTTCAGTCAAAACAGATGTGATATGGGCAGGAACTGGTAGTATATAAGATAGCAACTGTGCAGAAAGTACTAAGTGGTTAATGTGCTGTTGATAAACTATCTAGGATAATGCTCAGGGCATCAAATTACATTATTAATGCTACACTGAAAGGGATACCAAGGGGCTATTGTGGTTTATGAAGTAAACTGTTTTCACTTGGTAGTAAATACAAGATGATGATGCAGGCAAATAGTAATCATGAAACCACAGCAAAGAAGCTGTAAAAATGCCAATGCATACACAGTGAAATTAGAAGGAAAATTATGCATTTTCAGACTTCTTTATTTTCTTTTTCATACAAAATAAAGCTTTGGTCAGAGGTCTATTTGGCTATGACATAATTGGACTATTGCCCAAAACTATCCATCACTTATGGCTTTCTGTATTGGGAGAACCAACCCTTTTAGAATGATGTCACTTGCAGAAATGAATAGGTAGATTGCAGTTAGTCTTTGCCCACATGAGACAAAGGCCGTACTTTTCCTCAGGAAATGAGAGCTAGCACTTATTCCTTATGATAACTAATCAAAACCCTTTTAAGAAAAAAAAAAAAAAAAAGGGAGGATAAAACACAGACACATGCATTTTCTGCCCTGCTACTGCGGTCTAGATAGGAACTTGACAGTAGTCCAAATGCTTTTTCTGAGAAGGATTTGATGATAGAAGTTCATCTGCTCTGATTTTCTATTTCCATGTTGGAAGATTTAAAGAAAAACTAATTTTACTAGTTTTATATGAATTTTTTTCAAGAAATAAAAAGGAATTACCTTTATAGTAGAGCTATGCCTTCATCCCTAAATCCTGGTGCTGGTGCTTCTCTGTATTGAAGCCAAAGGATTTCTTGGAATACATTCAGACTTTCTCTTTCTAGTGTCTTCGGTGTCCTAGACACAGATTTTTTTCATCTCAAGTGTTAAGATTATCTTGATTTGTGAGGAAACTGCTTTAAAGTTGACCATATCTTTACCATTCTGATTGTTGTTTTTCTTATTTTTATCATTGTTGACTTTTTTGGAATAAAAAACAAACCCCAAAACTACTTCATTCAAACTTTAAACTCAAAACTTGACTAAAAGACAAAGTATCATCACTTTGCTTACCTCGGAGGCCATTCCTGCAGATACTTTTATTTATTAGGGAAAAAACTGATTTAGACACTGGAGCTCTGGAAACATCCACATTTTGCTACTCAATGTCTAAACTTCTGAATGAGTTTTCTAAAATGTCTCAAAACTTTGGAATGCACTTTAAGAATGAGTCATGGGAAGTATTTTAAATATGCTTAGCATTCAGGAGCTAGGTTATGTGACTAACTTGCAAGAATCATTCCTTAGTAAGATGCTATTCTTTTCCATGTATTTTATGTAGACGATATACATTACATACTTTGATTAGTCGTAGCGATCTCTTAGTTTCTTGTCATATTTTTTTTCTCCAGGTTAACTCAAAATCCTTATCTCTCTTACTACAGAAATACATCCAGTTCCTAGGTTTTGTTTTACTTGAAAGTATTCCAGAACAGGCTTTTAGAATGATATCCTGTGGATACACAAAATTCTGGAGCTCACTAGACTAGAGAGCTTTTTACATTCTCACTGCCATTCCATACAGCACAGCTTCTCATTTGTATCACGATGACGGTCTTCCTATAACACCTACTATCCTAGGATCACATTGCCTGTATACTTATTCAAAAGCTCCCAATACTCATAACTCATTTTGTGTCTCTCTTTGCACCACATGCTGGGTGTGCTAGTTATTAGGTCCATTCACTGCTGTTCGTGAGTCCAGTCATATGGCATGTCTTGGATTTGTTTTGCCCTGTGGGAAGGGAATCTTTCCTGCCCAGCAGTCAAGACCTATGAACAATAATCAGAGCAAATGGTAGCAGAATGTGAGTTAGAGCAAAACGGAAGCTCTTCTGTCAAGTTATAGTTAAGAAAAAAAATAAGGCAGCATGTCCGTTACCTTTTGTCAGCTCCCCTTTTTGTCTAGTATTCTCACTTTCCTCTTAGGTGTGGTCAGAGGTGAGGACAAAGCAACTTGTGGCATAGCTGTGAAAGCAGTGTTACTTTTTATACCAGGTATGCCCTTTGTGTGTATGGACTGTTCTATGACAAGGGGACTGTCTATAGTTTTTGACGATGCTTCAAAACATCTCAGTTTTCTCCTGATAAAGAGTGGAGGAAGAGGAAAAGGCAAAACCACAATTGTGGTTTTGTTAGAGTGTTTTGTTGGTGTTCTGAGAAAGCAGAAGGGATAGAAGAAGGGTCCTGGAGATGGCAGAAAGCTTTCGGGAAAGTATTCATGTTTAGGATTGGTAATTTGAGCTATCATGGAACACAGTGTTGTGGTTTAACCCACTGGCAACCAAATACTACGCAGCTGCTTACTCACTCCCCCCACCCCGTGGTGGTATGGGTAGGAGAATCAGAAAAAGGTAACCTGTAGGCTGAGATAAAAACAGTTTAATAATTGAAATAAAGTAAAATATAATAATAACGATAATAATAGGGAAGAGAGAGGAATAAAACTCAAGAAAGATAAGTGATGCACAGTACAATTGCTTACCATACACTGATCGATACCCAGCCAGTCCCTGAGCACCAATGGGCCTCTCCTGACCCAGTTTATGTACTGGGCATGATGAGCTGTGGTATGGAATATCCCTTTGGCAGGTTCATGTCAGTTGTCTTGGCTCTGCTCCCTTTTGGCTTCTTGTGCCCCTCCTCACTGGCAGACCATGGGAAACTTTTCAGTTTCCTTGACTTAAGGTAAGAACTACTTAGCCACAACTGAAACATCAGTGTTCACATTTTTCTCATACTAAATTTAAAACACAGCACTGTACCAGCTACTAGAAGGAAGTTAACTCTCTCTCAGATGAAACCAGACACTCAGCAACTCCGCTTGTGAACCTTGAGACACTATTTAAGTGTTCTCCACAGCGTATGAGGAGACATAATGCCAGCTGTCCTTTTTTCCCCTCTCCTGGATGATTAGATGATGTTGCTGTAAAATGCCTCCTCTGGAACAGGAAGAGTCTCCTAAGGGTTTCTTAATGCATTGTTTGTCAACAAAGTTACTTGGGTATGTCAATGTCATGTACTAAGTACTTATGTGTACTCAGCTTGTTGAACTTCTTAGGTTTCATGTGTTTTAAGTCTGTTGTGTTGAATCTCAGCCCAAAATAGTGATGACTAATAAGTGTTTACACAAATATTTCCTTCTACATATTTTTCTTCCTTGCAAAATGCTTTCTGTCTTCTTACAGCCGGCATTTAAATTATGAGAACACTTTCTCATCAGTTTGGGAGATTTCTAGATGCATCATTTTAATGTGACTGGTATGTCACATTATTTTTCTTTCCTAATTGTTAGAGAAGCTTTTTCATTTGATCATAAAGAGTTTGCACAAAGTGGAACCTATGCTTCAAGAAGCAGATACTGGCTTTTTCTAGTGTGACCCCCATGTTTCCTTTTGAACCCACAGGTCAGTTTTCAGCTAGTTAGGTTTTGGATAAACTTCTCTTTCTTACCTGTCATCTAGGAAAATACAGTGTGTGCTAAGCCTCTTATGACACAAGTAGCTCCATTATCTCTACTGAACACTGTGGGTGTTGGACCAAAATGCTCTTCCATTGCCGTCAAGCAGTCCTGTCATTATTCATTACACTACTATTCAGGAACTATTTTCATTATGCTTACTATTCAGGAACTTTCCACTGTTGTCAAATGGGCCTTAAAACAACCAGAAACGCCCTTCAGGATCTGTGACTTGATGCAAGAGAAAGATTAGGTACCGGATATGTTAGATGTCTGTTTAAATGTAATTCAGATAATCAACGTTCAGAGACTGAGTTCCCTATACAGTTCACAGAAGTAAGTCTCTGGAAAAGAATGTAAGTAATTTGGAACACCTTTGCTCTATACGTGAAGCATAGTCTGAATAACACTCCTAATACAGCTTAGTATCACCAAGTGTTGCCTGCCTCTAGCAGAACAGCCTGAAGGTTTTTCTAGTACACTAAATTGGCTATGTGTCAATTAGTGGAGGTTGCTGTACCAAACTTCCAAATTGTAATGGCCACTTTCTTACCCTGCTAAGGACGATCTTGATGTTTGTCTTCAGCTTCTGTTGCTCAGAGTAAGTTTGCACTGGTTTCTAGAAGAATTACTTTGTAATCACACCATTTCCTGCAAGTCATGCCAGGTCTGCGTTACTATTGTGACCAAGCTGAAACCAGATGTGGTGGTCCACTGAAAAATGCTCCTCTGAAAAAATGTTATGTGGAAATTGTCTTGTCTGTCTCTGCTATCTCACTTTCGAAGTCTCCCAACTCATCTGCAGTCAGATGGACTCATGGCTCCTAAGACCTTTTAAACTGTTGATGGTAATGAATAACAAGATTATAACATTTAATAGCATTTTCCACATGTTGATTTACTGCTATCTAAAACCAGGACTGCATTGTTGAAACAGATGGCTTATGGGATATGGGAAGAATTAATTGAGAGAATTGTTTCCTTTATCCCTTTTTAAGTCCTAGAATCCAATTAGACATTGTACAGTGGGCTGCAAAATAATTACAGAGTCCACACTGTTCACTGGAGTACTTTGCATCATGCAATTTTCCCCCAACTGCCATGCAGCTGCTTTAAGAGAGCACTGAGCTGCGCGGGTACATGTAGATTAGCTTATGCCAAAACTCAGCCAAACATATGCGGACACAGCTGTAGTAGAGAAAGATGTGCTTAAAAGTAAGATACTTAACAGAGTTGGGTTACCTTTTGCTTTGCTTTCATTAGTGAGCTATTTCAACACCAAAATAGCTGTTGAGGACTTTGGTCAAAGTTAATTGTGAATTAGTTCATTCATTAACTTTGAAATGCTTCTCAAAAAAAAAAAAAAAAAAAAAATGCAGCACGAAGAACTTAAAACCCCAAGCTTGAAATTTAATGCAGTCCTGCACATACACAGCAACAGTTCCTGTTAAGAACAATGGAGTCAAAATGCAGCCGGTGTTGTAGCTGTTTTAAAAAGGGTCTTAAACCACATACAGAGAACTCGGTATGTTTGTCCTTCTGGATTCTGGGCTGGGCAGCTGTTTGCAGGCCATGCCTCTGCAGTCAGAGCAGATGTGGCAGTAGAGTTGTGACACAGCAAATTTTGCTCTCTTCTTATTTTCCATGCTTTGTAACACAGAAGCAGAGGATTTGGCTGTGGGAGAAGTATTGCAAAGCTTGGCACATATACCGAGAGAAGAAACACTGAAGCTCTTGGGTGAACATTATTGGATTTTTCACTTTTATTGACAATCCAATTGTATTCCTTTTAAGCCAGTTGTATCAGATGGAGGGTGGGAAGAATTGTTTTCCAGGGAAGGTAAAATTCTTAAGACTCCTCAACAATGGTGTCAAGCAGAGAGGTCCAGAGAGGATTCCTGAAAGTAGTGGGAACCACATATTGGATTGTAAAAAAAATACTATTTTTAGTGACAAAAAGAAACTGAGTGGAGGTTGCTGCAACTAAAATAACCATTGATTCTAAGCCTGGGAGATAAGACAGGGCTAAAAAGATACAATGGCAGGTGAAAAATTGTGTTTCATTATTTCTTGGGGCTTTGTGTGGGTTGTCCATGCCTTCCCTAAAAATCTTTAGCTGATTTTTACATTTAAAAGACTACTAGCTTTATTTGGGGAAGTCACTGAGAGAGAATATCAAGGCAAACCTACCTCTGTGCTCTGGCTGACATGTAATCTCATCACAGATATCTGGCAGGAATAGAAGGCATTATACCTTCTCAGGATACTGTTTTTCATGCCGGGAATCAACTTCAGTTTTGCTTACATAGGGTGTTTTTATTTCATAACCTTTTTTTCTTGTGCTGATTTGAGTTGTTTATTCTTGGCATGTGTAACAGCTCTTGGTAGCATTGGTATTCTTGACCCTGCTCTGTGATGATACCTAGTCTCTAATACAATGACTTCTAATAAAGACCAGGGTTCAGCTGGCATTTTTCATAGCATGCTGATAGAGGTGGCTGAGCTTCTGATGCAGCTGTGCCCTTGAAGTGTAGATGAGAATTTCTCTACATAGACAATCATGTTGTGATTCAGATTTGATTTTAAGTAAATAAAAAAATATGAAAATGTATCAGTCCAGCAGAAACAGTTATGTTCCATTTTTCTCAGTCTTGTACTTAAGTCTCTTTTCCAATAATTACCTCACCTGAACAGTGATTAAACAGAATTTTAGTAGTCACCTCAGTTAAGCAAAAAGTATTGTGAAAGAACTGATAGACCCATCTGAAAACACTTGAGTTTCCCAGTGTGGGGTTTTTTTCATGTGGTTTTTCTGGTACTTTCTGCTGTGTAATATCCTTCTAGGGAAATAATTCCATGCTCCCTGAAAAACATATTCCAGCTTCCGCTTTTAACCAGAAGATTATGTACGTGAAACCAGATCCTTATTCTTTTTATTCAATTATGCTAATTACACTAGAAAAGTTTTTTATAATGCCTTCTGGGAAATATGTGTTATATGAACAAGACATTTCCTGATATGGACTGAACATTACACTGGTATATGTCAAACATGAAGAAAAGCTATTCTGTGGTGCCTCATTTCTCCTGAAAAATAAATAACACTCAGAAAATATTTCTAGTAGATGAATATGAACTGGCAAGTGATCCAAATCCAAATAATTTGCTCTGGGCTATCACTTTCTCCTTTTCCTTCTCTCTCCCAGTGAAAATCAGTCCTCAAGGGTCTATCTGAGAAAAGCATAATTAGTGGTGCTTTGCAGAGGGCTGCTTAAAATGACAGCAATGTTAGCACCGTGCTCTGAAGAAGCCCACTTGGTACGCTCCTCGCTTTTCTCTCGTTTGTGCTCCCTGGATGATTATTAAGTCATTGTATTAACTATATCCAGTGGAGGGGAATAATCACCTGAGATACAGGTCACTCAGTTTCCGTTTGCGTGTGTGATTGGTCCTTAGGAAACATCTATTTAAAGGGCTTGCTCAAAATCTGATGTCCTGTAGAAAAATACCATTAGATTATTAATTTTCCTCAAAATGCATTTAAGCATCAAGAAGGGAGAACAGCAACTTGGAAGTATGTGTTTTCTTTCCTCTCCACTCAGACATATAATCAAAGTTCTTATCTGTTGCTATGCCATATGTGGACATTATTGTTACTGCTGCGAGGTTCAGACCACTTGTAAATCTGTTGGTTTAATTCATAGCTGATCTAATCCATCAGGTTATTTTTAAGGAAAATGAGTTATCAGATGGACTGGTCATTTGATAATGTCACTTTATTCCTTTCTTTGCTGACCTATATCTGTAGCAAATGTATCATGTTCAGAATGCTAAACATATACACATTGACAAGAAGACAACTTCAGTGTTCTGGTTTTTGAGATGTCTGCAGCTCAATAGATATTTGATTTGTCATCTTTCCCAGTTATTTATTTATTTATTTCTATGGAGTGAGTTGCTTTATTTGCAGAACTCTCAAAGAGGACTGGAGTGTTGGTGCTGAATGGGAATGGCCCCTTTTCTTTCATTCATAAAGTTCAACTCCCCTACTGCAGTTTAGTAAATATCAAATCATTAAATACTTTCTTTCCATTTTCTTTCCATTGTACATTGTGTGACTGGGAAATCACTCCTTTGTAGGATAATGATTTCTTGGATTCAGAGGAAGCAATCTGTGCTGTTGCCAGCTATAGCATCATTAAAATGGTAGTATGGTTACAGCTAGATGCTTCCTACTGCGAAATCTCCCCTCTGATTTCTGAAGGATCCTGTTGGAGATCTGTAAAATTTTCCTGGTGTTCAGCACTGTTGAAACTAAATATTGAATCTTCACCTCCTCAGTCTTCATTCTATGTTGTAATGTGTTCTGAGTAAGAAAAAACACTCAAACTGTGGGCAAAAAGTTTGTGCTTACTTACTCTTACAGACAAAACACATTTGATGAGAACTCAAGCAAGCCCCTCCCTGCATTTTGTAGCTTACTTCCTGTCATTCTCCACCCCTTGTTTCTTCCCATGCCTTCCCAACTACTTCTTTTTCTGCGTTGTACCCTGAAGGCTCTGGTGCAGTGCATAACGACATTGTCTCCAGCAATTCGTTTTATCCAACCTAAATGAAAGGTTACAGCACTGGTTTTTAAGTCTCTCAGTGATCAGAGTGAAAGCATTTGCAGATTTCTTCATGGATTATTGAAAAGAAAAATCTTTATGGGAACGATTGTAAGATCATGCTCCCACAGGACAATCTATCTATAAGATTTTGATGTACATCAACAAGTTATATCACTTTTACAGTCCTGGCCATGAAATCAGGAAATGAAATTTTTAGAGGGGATTTCAGGAGCATTTTGAAGCTATAAAGCATGATGATAAGAGACACTGAAATGCAAAGTAGACAGTTTGCAGATCAAACTTCAAATTCGTTCTGTCCTTTGAAATTGCTGTAATTATAGCTGAGGGAATTTTTTGTATGTGTGCATTTGCAAATTTCTTTCAAAAAGGGTTGTAATGATAAAATTACAAAGTTGATCATAAGCAGAATTACATACGTCCAAAATTTTTACTAAAACCAGCTGTGGTAATATTGATATGAAGCAGAACAGAATGGCTTGTTCATAGCAGGCAAAGTTTCACTGCTTAATAACTACTACTTTGGATTCAGTCCAGTGAATAGTTTAACTCTATAAATAATGCAATCTTGTTATAATTTCCTTTCTCAAGATTTGGTCTCCTTAATGATTTCAAACCTGCCCTGTCCCATGGTATTATTATACTGCTTTAAATGGCTGTAAATTGCTGACTCGTGTAGCTATGTGGACTTCTTCCCTGCTCTCTCTTTCAAATTGATCCTTCAGTTGAAAGCAAATTATCAAAAAAGAAAAACATGTCATACTGTCCCTGTGTGGCTTATTCTACTCTAGACAACCACAAAAGGAGACTTCTCTCCAGCTGTGGTATGACTTTATTCATTTCACTTGGGAATTACTTATTTAACTTTGGTAACTTACTTAATTTCAGTATCTTCCAAAGTCAGGGGAATGTGCATTTCTTTTTTATGCAGCTTTAAAGAGTGGAGAAGGTGTGGAGATGACTGCCTGCGCATCTCCACTAGCTGAAGGAACACAGCTTCTGGAGGTGAACCTTCATGCCTGGTATTGCCCGTAAGAACATCTCCCTACCCTTGCAAGTTTTTGGACATTCCTTGCAAGTAGACACCTTTTTCTCTGATCATACTTTTCACTGTACAAAAGCACCATATCCTCAGAGTATGTGGTTACAAATCAGGAGTCGTAGCCTTCTGTCTCCGTAGGGTTTTGAAAAAATTATGACCCTATCTACCTTTTGGGTTTGAATCTGTGTGTTTTTCTGTGGCTTTGTTTCATTTTTTTCTACGTGTTTGTGGCGGCAGCTTTCGTTAGTAAAGATCAGCATCTGTGCAAGTACATCTGTACACTGGAGTAGAGACATTGCAGCACCTGCCAGTGTCCCTGCCAGACTGTTCCAGTTAAATATATGATTCTGGAAGAGCTGTGGGAAGGATGAAAGGGGAATAAATATCAGGAGCTGAAGTTTCACCAAGGGATGAGTCATCTCTAAGTTCCCATTTGTGTGAGTGCATGCATTTGTGTATGTTTGTTGTTTGGTTTTGTTAGTTTCATGAACTTACAGATGGCTAAGCAGGTATCAGCTTCCTCTCACTCCTTTTATATCCACCGTAAAAATTTGTCTTGAATTTTAAGTTTTCTGTGCGTTTTGAATTCATTCTGCATCATTTCTGTTCACCTGTATAAGTAAGGCTGCTAACAAGATTGTAATTTCTTAAAGCATTGGAAGGAGTGAATGGAGACAATGGCGGTTGCAGACTGCACTACCTGTCAATTCACTAAGCCTGGAGACAGGATTTTCAGAACTTGAGGCCATTGAACTGAATTTTAAAAGTGCTGGCAAGTTATTTGCTGCAGCAACCTGCATCTGTAGGGTCAGGATCTAAGTTGTTTAGCACAGGCAATGGACAGTGGTTAATTCTGTATCATTGCCAGCTGTGTGGACATTGAGTAGAAAATAAGTGGAAATAGTGGCTGCATCAGGTCTGCCAGCTTTCCTGATTTTATTGCAAGCCTTGCTGTTGTTTTCCTTTTTCTGTCCCAACAATTGTAGTCATATGACTGCACAAGAATTTGGCCATGATTTATTGAGAAAGAATTTCTAAACCCCAGGTTAGGAGGGAAAGCATGAGAGAGTGAGACTACCAATGTGCCTGAGATACTCAGAGCTAAATAAAAAAGATTTTTAAATTCAGTGTTTTCATAACTTCATTGTGTTTTATGCTGCTACTAAGTTTTGGAAGCTTCATCAAGATTTTTTCCATGTTCGAGGTTGTCAGGAGTCATGTATTTCCTTTTCAAGGCATATCCTCCACAATGTAAACAGCTGGAAGAGGCTTCTACAAGAAGCAAGTTCTCTCCAAAGTGGGGTGTTTTGGAAGGACCCAGCACAGTGTCTCTTTGTCTTTTTAGATTTCTGAAATATGAAAACAAGTCCACAGTTCAGAAAAAGTCTTGCAAACAGTATGTTCACTTTCTGATTGCTACTGTAGCAACCATTTTAAGTAAAAGCAAACATGAGCTAGTAGGAATTCTGTGCATTATTTTAAGTGCAGTAGGGACAATGGCATTTTGTCTGGGCTAACTTTCTCACAAGAATGTCTTCTGAGCATTTTCTCAGAGGAGAAAAAAGAATGTCTTTTTCCAAAACAGGTAAATAAATTTGTAATGATATTTGGGTGTATTACCTGTATCTGAAGTGTCTGTAGTATCCAGGCCCATCTTACATCCATCTCTTCAGTTAAATGGCCAGTAAATGCTGGTATAACAAGGTGTCCTACTGGCATCATGTAAGCAAGGAACTTTGAGTTAATGCTTTGTGAAAATGCTGTGTAATTATACATAATACTGTGTATTATTACAAGAAAGAATATGAAAGCACACAGTAAAGAAGATATCAGAGGTGATGTTAAATATGTTAAATGCATGCCTATAGTAAAGAGAAGAAAAAATCTACAGTTAAGAAGGATTTTTTCCCCCTCATTTTCCTTCCTTAACTTGGCAGCAAAACTCATTTAAAGTATAAAGCCAATTTTAAAATGACACATTTTCCTTTAGTTCCTACTTATAGTCATAACCAATTTTAACATAGATTCTATCATCTACCTAACAAATTTAATTTAAAGGTCTCTAATCTGCTTCACTCTCAAGATAGGGCATAAGAAAATTAAGATTCAGTGATTATATTTTCTGCCCAACTACCTTAATAAAAAATACTTACCATATACATTGTCTGCCTTCTATCATGCTTTGTCTTGCTGCTAAGATAGAATCAAGTTTAATTATAAATGAACTCCTTGTATTTTATCCTCTCAGTAGAATCCACAATAGAGATGAGAAGGAATAAGGATTTAATTGAAACAACGAAGTTAAACCAAGTTTTGTCTTTTGTTTGAGTCCCAGCAGTTCAGAGGGTGAGAAAAAATATAAATGAGCAATCATAGAAGAACTCTTTCTCCCCTTTGTAATTTCACTGCTTCTCTATGATTTACATTCTTCAGATGCTGAATTTAGAAATACAAATTGTTAAGTGCAGATTTTTATCTTGGATACCAACACAAACATTTTCACTGGCCTTTTAGAATAAATCTTTTTAAAGATGCATCGATACCTGTTTCATGTCAAAGCAACATCTTCACATCTATATTTCATTTGCAAAGTTTTTTTCTGCTTCTCATCTATTTGCTGAAAAATGCAACATTATTTTAGAACCAGTCCTTCTGTTTTTGCACCATCCCTTCCAGCCTATCTCATTCCATCACTAAATGAAACATAATTTCTTTTCAAAAAGCAGAAAACATTCTGAAGCTGAAATCCAGCACATCAAATATGCCAATGCTACATAAAATTTCTTGGAAAAAGTTATGAACATAAAATGATCTTTTTAAGCCATTCCATGATTAATCTGTTTACAGCTTTTCACATTTTTTTATTCCCATGCCAACTTTTATCTTGCATATTGTTTCTCAAATGCACACGCATAATTCTTGTAATGGTTTGTTCATTTGCAGAAAACTACAGAAGTATATCATGATGTCTATTTGGGCCCAACATTCCTAAAGCAATTGTCTTAGGCATATCCTGAACACTTAGTATACAAAACCACATTCACTCTGTAAGTGATTACCCGAGACCATCACAAGCAATACAAAGATTATTTTTACATATCTTTATATTCTTATTTCCGTCTCTCTGACACAGACATATTTATGCCAGTAATTTTCTGAGCAGGAAGAGTGCAATGGGCTGAGACCACTTTTGGGAAGACCACCCCTGTATTTTCCTCTATCAGGTGGATAACCAGCAGCTCTTGACATTGCAGAGCAGAGAAATACATTCTATAGAACAAGCTCTCACTGTGCCTACTCAGTCCTACTGATGTTAGAAAGAAGAGAGACACAGAGCTGGCCAGATGTCTGACAGCCTCTGTCAGTCCTGTGCTGTTTCTATGGGGATTGCATTTCAGTGCTCTCGAGAGGACTCCATTTATTTGTGCCTGTTTCAGTGCTCCCTAGAAGGGAATGATGGGCTTAGTTGCTTTATGACAACTGGCAAATGAGCACTCAAAAGTATGATCTTTCTTTTTCTGATGGTTTCATTGACATCTAGCAGATAGCAGTGGTGCATTATATTCAGTAATAGTTTCACATGTATTCACTGGCATCTCATAATGCTTCAAACTTATGCAATGATAAATGGTTCTCTTTGTCAGTATAATTTCATATTCACTCTCTGTCCTACAGCTACTGCCACTTGCAGTGTGGCACTTGTTTTGGAAAGAAAGAATTTCTCATGTACTTCTAACCACTGGTCATGCTTTCTACATTGTCTAATACTTTTCTTCCACATCTTATGGTAGAATCTTAGATACTGGAAAAAGGTGGCACATTGCCCATTGTCCATGGAAAGGTGTTTGTATGATTCTTAAAGTAGAGAAATTTTGCAGTGCAAGACAGATGTGTGTTGAAGGAACCCTAGATTAGTAGTCATGGTTAGTTGATTCTTGGCCAGATACTAGTGTAGTTGTGGCTAAAAATATGACTAGCATTTAGGAAAATCCAAGAAGCGTCACTGAATTTAGCAGACGGATCTTATTGTCACATCTGCAGCCATCTATTCCTCTGATTCATCTGCTTTTTGTAAAAAAAACCCACTTGGATAGGAAAGGGGGATGTTTACCAGAGTTTCAAAGTTTAGGTGAGGAGAAGGAAAGATATGATCTGTATGTAATTTAACAGAAATACCTGCCTAGGATTTTTGAAATCTGAAAACTGTTAAGAAATCTGAATTAGTGTCTTAGATGGAATAAATAATTACATAAAAATTCATTTTGACTGGGAGTAAAATAGGTTAATTGAGTCCTAGTTTTGTAAGCAGAGAGTAAGCAGAAGTAGTGACAGGGAAAGCAGCAACATCTAAATGTTTATGTTCATCTTACCCAGCTGCTACCCTATTCTGCTTTAAATAGTGTATTTATTTTTGCTGCGTATAATAGCTTTCAATAATTGAATTTTCCAAACAACCACCTTAACTACTGTTTGATTTTAAGAGATTAGGTTGTGGGACTTCGATGCATTCTGTTGCATTATCTTTTGAAATATTCAGCCCAAGAGAAATGGAGGGAAAAAGAATTATCTAACAAGTCATATTACTTATCAGTATAACATACAACATTGGGCTCACTGAATGAAAAGAATCTTGATCCATTTTTGCCAATTCAGTTATGATGTACTACTGCACTATTAATATGTTTGGATGAAATTTGAATGCAGTTACACCAGTATTTACCAAAATGCTCCTACAATATGTTTAGAGGAATATTTTTATTCAGAGGTGATTTATAAAATGGGTAAAAGAGAACTATGTTCAACTTTGACTCAAAATTAGAATTAATAATGAATGTAAATCTCTTGAGATTCAAAAATAGTTTGATAAGTATTGTGTTTAGTTTTTGCATCCTTATGCTTCCTGAATTTAGAAGCAATAAATCTCTGGGAAAGGTTGTTCTAATTATTGACAGACACAAATGGAAAACAGGGTGTATAAAAATATTTGGTGAGGTTCTATTAATTTGAAATTTCCAGGTCAATTTTTCAGTATTAGGAGTTTGGAATCTAGAGATAAGAAAGCAAAAGTGGTGAAGAAAATTGCCCACTGGAGCTTTTACCCTTGCTACTTTAATGAAACTTCAGGAAGATAAAAGCATCTCACTTCATTTAAAAAAGATGTTTCACTTCTGTGCTTAGTATAAGCTTCGTTGATTTCTATACCATTCAGACATAAAGTAGGAATTTTAAGTTATTCTTTACAGGGAATAAGAGACTCTGTAATATATTACATTTCAACATAGGTATTATTTTAAAACTTGCGCAGTATTTTCCTTGTCCTTGTCCCTGGTTGTGGTAATTGTCTGGGTATGTTTGTAAGGCACAAGTAGCAAGAGTTGTTATCTGGATTTTAGCTCTTGCACAGTTATGATAAGGGGGGTTAATGAGGCTTGGAAATTTGGACTTCCTGTCGCAGTGCAGGGCTGGAGCTTGTTGCCAGCTTGATGCAGGTTCTCTCCAATTCCTCTGCTGAGTGTGAGACTCAGGTGGGAACTTGCAGCCCAGCACAGAAGCCCTGTCGTGTGACATGGTGCAGAACTATGCCTGTGCTGTACTCTGTGTGTAAACAAATTGGGGAGGAACATGTCCACACCCAGCCATTGCCAATAGGTGTGCATATTTGGCCAAACACTTACACAAAGCGAGCCCATTTCTGAAGAGGGTTTGAAGGAATGGAAGTTCGTTGCACTTTACCCGCTTGGCTCAGTGAATTGGAAACCAGGATTTTAGCTCTCTCTAGAACTCACCCATTTTATAATGCATATGTAGAAGAAAATACCATATGAATATTGAGAGTTTTATGCAGGTCCCACACCTAAGCAGCAAATACAATCTTTTGCAGATGAAGTCATTGCCTAGGAAATAATCTTGCTGAGTATGAAAACAAATAATTCTGGCTGTGCATCCAGACACCCACAGACAAGTGTAAAAAAAACACAGAAAAATAATGACTTTGGAAGCACTCTGCCTTACTGTGCTAATGTGCTTATAAAGATCCCAGGATCATTTGCTCTGGTTAACAGTTTGTACACAGGCATAACCAGAGGATGATTAGGGATATTGCAATAGGCATGGACTATACTATACTATTGAAAAGAGCAGTGGTATCACAGCAGGAGTTACAGCTGAAAAAGTTGATATATTTTTTCTCCCTTGTCTCCCTGCAAATTATTGTAACCTATATCCAGCAAAAACGGTTAATAAAGGAGACTTGAACTCCTGCCCTTCAAGGTATTTCAAAGAAACACTGTTTTGAAACTTGCTCACCTTTGTATTTTTCTCAGAACTTCATGTGAGACACGACAAGCTATGTTAAAACTAAAACACAACAAAAGATTAAACCAGTAATCACTGTTCAAGGTAATAGAAGACCACAGCTGTAATTTAGAGGGTGCATAACAGAGTTTTAGATTTTAGGTTTCAAATGACTGGAGAAAGTGTTTCAAGGGTTTCTGTTTGAGTGACTAAGGCCAGGGGCAGTCACTTACCAGCACTGGACACATGGTTTTGGGATTTAAAATGTGATTTTCAAAGTTAGGAAGGCTGGCGGGAAGACCGGGGTGTGCACTAATGCACTACTGGTGGGAAAGGTATTCATCCAGATATTATCCAGGGTCGATCTAGCCTAATGTTGCTCCTATGTGAAGACTGGGCATCATGCACAGGGTGCTATTAAACTCTAATGCACCATACAGTTTATCTCTTTATGCTTTCAGCATCACTTAAGATTGTGTTCCCATTTAAGATTGCACTTAGAAACCAGACTACAAAGACCCCAGAAAAATTAACTATTCCCATCAGTGAATGTCCTCCCCAAAAGTCTCCCAACACACATGAAGGGTCTGATTCCTTTCAGTTTGTGGTTTTTTTTTTCCCAAGCGGTAACCATCATCGTAATTGGTTATAATTTACACCCTTCTTATTAGGAATTCCAGGGAATGAAATCTGAGAGACCACCACAAGATCTATTGAATTTGGGTCCCACATCTGATGGTGGATAAATGCTTGCACATATCTACAGAACTGTGCTGGCACACTTGACTTCCCTGCCGTAGACATAAAGAATTTGGCTTTTAAAGAGCTAAGTCTGGGACCAGCAGATGCATTGCAGAAGCATTCAGAATGCCTAGTCCATGGCACCATGAGAATACTTGTGTGAACAAAAAATGCCCTTTAACTGAATATGCTCTGCCTAAAACAAAAAGAAAGCAGCATAAGAGTTGCCTAAATACACCCCTGTTTCATGGAGAACATGTTTCAGGGAGCTCTCCAGAACTGTTAAACAGGTTGAAGATAAACTTGTCACTGGAGAGGAGATAACTACACAAATACTAGGAAGCAGCCATTTCTGGCCAATGTTGCTCCAAGAGGAATCAGAATTATTCCGAAAGAAGCTTTATGAGAAAGTGTATGGAAGGTCTTTTTTTAAAACATCAGAAAATGAGAAAAAAAATTAAAAGATGGTGTGAGGACATTGAAATCAACAAGAGAAAGGTGAGACAAATTTAGTTAGAAAAATTACATTTTAAGTAAGTAATTTATCTGAAAAATTCACCATAACTGTAGGCAATCTGTAGGTTGACACTGGGTGCTGTTTCACCATGTTTATAAGCCATTAAGTTCCAATGAGGAAGATGCATATATGAGAATACATTATCATATTAGATTTAAGACTTATCAGGCACTGCACAAATTTTCCTTCAAGTAGTAAGTTACATCTAGAGCACCCTGGACTTCTTGTCCTGTGATGTTCGATCAGCCGGCAGCTCTTACTTTGTTTACAATCATGATGCTGCTATGTCC
The DNA here is from genome assembly GCF_000696875.1 of Nestor notabilis. Lineage (NCBI taxonomy): Eukaryota > Metazoa > Chordata > Aves > Psittaciformes > Psittacidae > Nestor > Nestor notabilis. The sequence continues at coordinate 37,909 of NW_009914786.1, forward strand.
TGAGCAGTTTGACACCAGCAAGACAGTCTGTAGAATTCTTCAGAATTTACAGCAAAGGTCCTTAATAATACATGATGATTAGGGATACTCCTAGAGAAAGGAAAAGAAAGGAAAAGAAAGGAA
>NW_009914787.1:0-1375 GCF_000696875.1 Nestor notabilis
GACGGGAAGCTCAGAGCTGGACCCAGCGAGGGGAAGAACACAGCGGCCAGGAACGCAGACGTATATACACATATGCGTGTGCGCCTGGGTGTAAACTGAGTACGAAAGTGAAAAACTAGTCCAGATGTAGAACTGATGTATATACACATACATCTTATACATACACACACATGCTTGTAACTGAAATAACTGATGGATATCTGTGTCTATATATGCACAGACACGCGCTTATAAATTGTATTATCCTAAGGAGATAGCGTGTCTCCCGCGCGGATTTGGGTGTTTCGGAGAAGCCCTGGGCACCCCCCGCCGCTCGGGCTGCGGCGGCCTCGGGACACCGGCTGGGAACCCGCCCGCTTCCTGCAGAGGGTTTCCACTTTTATTTTGCTGCGGTGTTTTCCTAGATGTGAAGAAGAAGCGGGCATTACCAAGGCCGGAAGGGTATATTGGCTTGCAAACGGGGTTGTGTTTCTCTGCACGCTTCTTATTTGTGTAGGAGCTTTCCGATATACTTCAGTCTGAGCTGTAGCCGTGACAGTCTCTGTAGCAAGCCTCTACGGCCACCCCGATAGCATCTCCAGTGATGAAGGAAACGGAAAACATGAGGCAGAGAAAAAGTAATAAAAGATACAGGAGATATCGATCAGAACACCAGACTCGAAAGCTAGCAACATTATTGCTTCATTAGCTTTGGAGAAAGAGGGTCTTTAGATAAAGCACCCAGCAGGATCTTATATATATTTTTTCCTCCTATTCCCCAACAGTTGTTTATATGGTGTATAAAGAGAGTTTTAGAACAAATGCAGCTCTTGTGTCATCCCTCAGCTTTTAATTAATCAGGCTGCCCGATCAGGAGTTATAGCTTTTTCTGTTTGATCAACGCGTTGGAAACCGCTGCAGCCCAAAGTACCTTTAAAAAACTCATAGGTTTACAGTCCGTTAAAACGCAGCAGGGTTTTGCCTGTCATCCATTAATTTGAATTTTTTTTGTGCACAAATATTCTAAATGTGCTTTAAAAAAAAAAAAAAAAAAGAAAGAAAACCAAACCAACCAAACAAAAAAAGCAGCTTTAGCCTTATGGCACTTATTTTCCTACCAAAACGGTTGCATGTTAGGCGGCGACTTATCTGTGCTCTGCTGCCAGACAGGACTTTCCTAGGTCGCTGTAATTAAGGAATTTTAGTGGCGACTGTGCCGAGGCTGGTTTTCCCTTTCCTTACGCCCTCCCCCCCGGCTCTTTTTTTCCTTTAATTTTATTTTGTCTTGGAGTATGTGCGTGTGTGTCTGTATAGCTGCTTCTGCCCCGCGGTTGTTGGCTCTCCAGCACAGCAGCCCTTCGCGGCGCTGAGCAGGAGAACGGGGCTGCCCGTGCCC
>NW_009914788.1:0-331 GCF_000696875.1 Nestor notabilis
GGCAGCGAGAGTGACTGAAAGATGCCTCCCTGGGATCCCTGCCAGTGGAGATGGGGTCTTGCTGGCCACCCTGCAAGGGGAAGCCATGCAGACAGGAAAAAAAGCAGTGAAACAGACTGAACCTATTGAAGAATGTACTTTAAATTAATCCAATGAACCGTTGTCTGAGCCTCTCTGCCCTTCCTCCCATTTCTTGCTTTTCTACCAGTGAGAGGATGCAAACAACTCTGCTGGAAGCACACAGAACACTGGGTAAGCAAGTCCTATGTGCCCCACAGGGCAGGCACCAGCTGCGGGGCGGGGGGGGGGGGGCCCACACACCCACGCGCTA
>NW_009914788.1:414-39006 GCF_000696875.1 Nestor notabilis
CAGCAGATTGTTGTTGGTCCTGGAGTTTGCAAAACAATTGTTTACACTGCCTAAACTCCAGGGATTAACTATGGCTGCAGCCCTTTTTAATCCCAGCAGATTAAGGATGAGCCTGCTTTTAAAAATGCAGTTAATCGAGGTCCAGCCTTCCAGCAAGAATCCTCAGAGAGCACCCAGCCACGGCAGAGGATGGTAGCTGGGGAGTCCTGAGCAGAGGAGGGTGCAGCACACCCACCCCATTTCTCAGACCCCTGTGCCCACCAGCCCTTGCAGAAAGGAATGCAGGGCACTACCACAGCTCTGCTGCTTCCTGTGACTGCCCAGTAGCACTGATACCTGCACCTCCAGTCCCTTTCCTCACACTGCAGGACTAGAAGTGGTGCCTGCGTAGTGGCTAGAGCCTATTCCCACGCCTGGGGGTGGAAAGTGTTGCTGCAGGAATCTGTGTTGGGTGGAAAAGGAGCTGTGCTGTGGTACAGGTCCCAAGCTTGTAGGAGGAAGGCAGTTTCATAACCAGAGCTGCATTTCCCCAGAGACCCCAGCCCTGAATTGCCTGTTAGGCGTTTATGTGATGGGAGTGTATGGGATTGGAATCCAGGTGCAGGGAAGAGGTGTCCAGTGCAGTCATTCCTGGGAGGTTACAAATAACAAGCTGGCTTTAGGAATCTCACTGGATTACGTGGGTCCTATAATGTACTTTACTCTCTGAATTAGCAAAAATGAGCTTTTAAACAGTAAAACAAATACCACAAGTTAATCTTGCATCTAATCTTGCTCTCCCATAGACCCTTTATAGAGGCAGGAAGAGAGCTAACTTACATGAGTCAGGGATACACCACTGCCTGGGTGACCCCAGCCATAGGACCTGTGGGTGCCAGTGCCTCTTAAACTGGGGCTGCTGGCTCTGCTCCAGCGGGATGCTCTGGGGCACACCAGTGTGGTAGGTGGGAACTGCTCATGTATTTGAGGCATGTGCCTGAATGCCTGCAGTTTCAGGGAGGAACGGGAATTAGGGCAGCAGAACCTGACCCTTGCGTAACATACTGCTGGGGAATGCCTCGAGTCCTTGATCAGGCACTACTTGAGGTCTCTGCTTTGGCTGGGGTTTGTCTGAGGGAGGAAGTCTTTCCTGTAGAAGGGAAGCTACTCTGCCTGACTCCATGGTCACAACCTTTTCCCAGCCTGGTTTTCTCCTTTCACAGAGGAAAGAGCTCAGTAAACCAGGGCAGCATCCTGTGAATGATCATTCCTGTCTGAGAGGACAGCACAAGCTTGAACTCATAAGAAATTCAACTCCTATGTAACCTCTGAGCCGTTGGCATGAGCACCTGGGGAGCCCTCCAGGACCCTCCCACAGCAGGAGGAATCAATCCTATGTATCTCTCTCCCTCTTAGACCCAGTGACAGGTTATAGCCTAGATTAGCACCAACATGCAAAGCAGCGGTTGCCTGGTAAAATGCCAAAGTCTCTTCCACCACATTCAGAGCCATTGCCACAATTCACATCACGCACCAGGCTCCCCTGGGAAAGGGCTCACTACAGCCTTCCTCAAGTCTTGGCTCGGAGCTCTTAAAAGCAATCTGATTACAGGTATTAGGGCTCCCACCAGACCCTTCGCGTACAGCAAGCTTCAGGGAAGAGACCCCAAATGAAGGAAGTTGTGAGCTGGCTAAAGCTGTCTGATGGGGAGCATGCCTTTGCTCCAGAGCTGTCTACAGCTGTAAGGCTTTTCCCTTACTATCTCCAGTGTTGTTAAGACAAAGACTGAGAAGGACAGTGCTACCTTGGGATTCTCATTTTACAGCCTTTCCATGACCTTTCTTCATGACACAGATCTAAGTAGTGCTCCCCCCCCCCATGCTGTTGCAGACCTTCTCTGTCATCTTTTCAGAGCAGTTTTCTCTCCCTTGTAGCATGCAATTCAGCAGTCTAACAGTAAGGTGTGAAATAATTTTGTGACCACCCTTTGCTTGCCTGTTGGGATGACACAGACAAGCTGCTTTCTCCAATTTTTAAATTATAAAGCAGCTCTTAGGAAGTTTGAAACTGCAAAAAGACCTTTCCTTGCTGGATCCAGCTTGCATTTGCTCTGGTTTATCACCCTAGGATGACATAGGAGTTCTTGGACTGCTTGGTAATACCACACAGCTCCTACACCACTCTTCTTAAAAGCAGGCAGTCACTGCTTGTGGGAATAACCACCCTTTTAAGCCACAGAGACCCTCATCCGCCAAGTTTTCTGCTTTAAGCAGTGGACAGGGTGAAATCCATCTCCAGACCATGGTGGAAGGCAGGGCCAGATCCTTCATCAGCCATGCCTGGAGGAATCACCCTGCTGCCCTGGAGCATCAGGCAGGCATTGTAGGTCCAATCCCTCAGGAATAATCCACCCCTGGATACACACACATGCAGCCTGAGCATCTCTGTTCAAAGCACTCTCTACTTCCTTACTACTTACTCATCAGCCTGCCTGGCCCCATCCACACCTGTGCACGCTGCTGTTTCCTGATTGCAGATGGACGTGGCTCCTTGCCTCACACCCAGTCTAGGCATCTGATTTAGCACCACCCTGAAACACAGGACATGCCATGGATTAATGCACAGCAGGACTCTGCCCTCTCCTGTCATTGCTTGTGAAAACACACCTCCCACCTGATGGCTGCTGATGACAAAAGCCCACCCTCTGCTCTCCAATGCTTATCTCTAACCAACTGCTTTCTGCTCTGAGAGACACATTCTCCGAAGGTGGTGGGCGGTTATTTGTGCAGAAGCCTTTGCCCATCCCATAATGTCAAGCTTGTGACCTCTGAGCCTTACAAAGCTGTGGTAAAGGTAACCCTGCAAGCACAGTCCCACTCTTCTCATTGCTCCCCTGTTCCTGGAGCACATCCTTTCCTACCTGCTCATTAGATTGCTAAAAGTAGACAGCACAGCAGAGCTGGATGTTGATCTGGATTCATGTCGCTTCATTAAAATCTTGATTACATTCCCAAATTGTGGCTCTCATTAGACTCATGCGACAGCTTTTACTAACAGAAGTTGGACTGGCAGCCTGTTGTGACTGCTTAGCTGTTAACCAAGTCTCTTATTAGCCACCAACTGTCCTTTGACTACAGGATCCTTTTCACTTAAGCCCAATCAAATGGCCTCTTAAACCAAAGGAGTTTGCAAGACTAGTGCTTAAACCAGCAATCATCTGTGCTGAATAAGGTAAACCCAGCACAGCAGGGGGAGTCCCATCTTCTGACAGAGCTATAATTTGAGGACATGAAGCTCCTCCCACTCAGCAAATCAAAGCTTTCCATCTGAGAGGAGCTTCCCATATACAAACACAGCAGATGTACACTGAGCGTCCCAGTCTGACAGCAGCAAGGTGGTAACAAATGGCCATGTCTCGGTTTGGGGTTTTACAAGCCTCTGGGCAAGGACCAAGTGCTAGAGCAACAGTGAGATTCCAGCTCAAACAACCCAAGGGGCTTTCATGCAATTAAAACAGTGCTCTTGGGCAAAGCAGTGGAGCAATACAGCAGAGCATTACTAACATAAGCTAATGGCCAGGACACCCTTCAGATCACAGCACTTTCTGAAGCAGCGAGAACAAGAACTTGTGGAATTAAAAGAACACATCAAAGTCCATCACACAAAATGAACTTCTTCTACAGTGACAAATGCCATTTGATTTAAATAGTTTATATACAACTCCATAGTGAGAAGAATATCTTGCACACTTAACAAGTAAGGAGACAACCTCAATTACTACTAATACCTGTTAAAGCTGGAATTTCTCATGACTACATCTACAGCCAGTAGTAATAGATGGCAGGTTAGCAGGGTGCATTTAACAAGAACAACAAACTCCGATTTACTGTACAATTTTCTCCAGCCCAGGTTTCCCCATTAAAATGAGAATTCCTAGTCCTTCAGGGGAAAAACATAGTCTTTGGGAACTGAGTCACACTGGAAAGCACTAAAAGTTGAATTCTCAGTTTACCTAAATGAATATCCCTAATCCCCAACACAACGCTATTTAAACAGATGAAACTTGGTTTACTATTAATAAAAAAAAGTGAAAAAAGTTTTGAGACATGAACTTAAGCTATTCTACCAAATTCATTCAGTGGTAATATATCTAAGCAAGCTACTAAACCATTTTCCCCCAACATGTAAAAAAAAACCCCAAAAAACAAAACCCTTTGATAAAGAAACCAACCAAAATAATTTATTAATATTAACTGTAATAATTGCATCTCAAAGACTTCTAAGAGTACTTAAGAACATTTTTACTTGTCTACACATCCCCAATCAGATATAACCCCCAAACCTGGAAAAAATAATAGTACCCATCTCCTTATATAGCCTCAGCACTAGGCAAGACCTGCTTAAAAGGAGGCTGGGAGAGGCTTTATTGTCACCGCATGTAGTAGTTCTCTTTTGATGGTAGAGTCTTGTTGGTGTTTCTTTTGAAAGCAGCAGGATGGTAAAATAAGAAGCACCAAAACTGAGGTGATTTGGGGGTTTTGTTTTGTGGCTGAGGAGATGCACTGTGCTTTAGCTGTGCTAATTTTGAAGAAAAGAAAAAGCTGACAGATTTTTATCTTAGTCATAAAGAAAGCTTAAAGCTTAAATGTGGGGGTAGAGAACTATAAGGACAAAGCATTTAATTGTTGACTATGCAATAGAACAGTGGAAAGAAGAGGAAGAATTAAAAAGCCATAAGGAGAACAAGTCAAGGAAAGTATTATAAAAGGTTAAAAAAACCCCAGATGAATAAACCCTAAGTTTTTCTTAAGAGGTGGAGAGAAAGTGGTATAGTTCCATATGTAACCTATGGAGTGATTTTGGTTGGCACTGGGAGATGTGCCTTAGGCAGGTCAGTCACTCGGTGCACTAAGTACCGTGGGTAAGAGGCCTGGTGCTAGGGCACGGTTGTGTGGAATACCTAACCAAGCACAGCACCTTCCAGTAAAAGAGCTTGTCTGTAAAGGCACAGAGGTGTGACCTTGTATGTGTTATGCTTTTTTTACTGGAGCAGTTTGACCTAGTAGAGCAAAGTAGGTTTAAGTGAGTCTATGGCTCATAGTGCTTCAAATCTGTATTGTACTTTTGGCGAAGTCAAAACATTTAAACTCCTAAGGTCTATCAGGACTTCCCTGCTGTACAGCCTGTTCACAAAAAATAAGCAAATCAAAATCTGGAATATACTTTCACCCTGCTATTAGTTTTCTCAGCTCTGATGGCACTGAAGGAAAGCACAAAACTGCTCATGGCAGATTGGTCTGATTAAGATTTCTGGTGTCTTTGTCTCTCTGTGATAGTGTTTCCCAGACAAAGGTGCTCTATGTGTTTAAAAGCCACAAACTACTTAAAATGAATTTTTTAAGAAGCCAGTTTCTGTGGGGAAGGAAACACCCATCAAAACTATTCACAAGTTTCTCCATGAGAGCACATCAGGCTATGAGGGCTGGTCTCAGTTTGCATTTCTAATGCTGCCATGGGAAGCAATGACCAAAATCCTTCCAGATGTGTCACAGCAGCTAACTCCTTGCTGCTGGGCCTCTGCCAAAATAGTTACTGGTTTAAATATTTTCTTTCAGTTTTCCTGTGACACAGCTCTAGACGTGAGGAATGTTCTGATGAATCTGATACCAGAAGAGGTCTTTAATGTAGCTGAGAATACTCTAGTCAAAGTGGGAATCAGAAGAATTTGTGTGAGCGTGTCTCAGGCTTGTTGTCCTTTAGTAACTCAGGAGGGAACAAACAACTATGCACAGCCAGGCACAGAGCTGGTGTTATCACAGGTTGTCCAAAGTCCGAACGGGAATTGCATGTCACTGGTAAACAGAACAGCCTGCTTAGGGAAATGGGAAAGTTTTGAGCCTCACTAACAGATGACAAGAAACAGGCGAAGGCCTTGATGGGGAGTGTTATTGCTACAGGGATGCAGAGTTGTGATCCCCCCAATAACAAGCACTTCCCCCTCCTTACCTCCTTAGTGTTACTTGAACTGTGTGGTGATGGTATCTTAAGTATGAGGATTTGGGCTGCTCTGTTACCAGACATAAATGAGTGCACGGGGCTGTTGCCATCGTCTAAAGGGCTAACAGCACCTTTGCTGTTTTGGTACCCTGGCCTTGACTGCCAGGAGCCAGCACCTAGCACTGTGCTTTGTTTCTTCTCTGGGCCCTAGAACAAAATGGGGAGCTGCTAAGGAGAAGGGCAGGGTTTGTCCTTGGAGCCAGGCAGTTTGTAAGTGGCTAGGGAAGGCAGCAGGGCTCCAGAGCAAAAGCCCAAGGGAAAAGCAATGCTCCTACTCACTTGCAGCCCACAGGGCTTTGGTATAGGCTCTGCAGAACTTGGGGGCAGCAACAGTCCCTCTCTGAACCATCACTGGTTTCTGACTTGTGCAGCTTCAGTCTCCCTGTGACCTTACACAAGGGAAAGCCTGCCTGTTGCTGTGGATTGCTTCACATCTCTGTCTGGCTACGCTGGCACCTCTGGTTTAGCCCATACATCCATGTATACAGGCTGGGCAACCAAGGTGGGACTCTGTGCTGTGACCCTGACTTGACACCCCAAATTGCGCTACATCCTCTGTCTGATTGAGGCTGTCCCCCTTACCCAGTGCCTGTGTTTGTGCCAAGTGGCATCAAGTCACCCCAAAGGCTGCAAAACCTTTGCTATGCACATGCTGAATATTACTGAAGACTTTAAAATACAAATAGTGGGAGGGGATTAACTCATATATGAGAAAACATGTATAAAACAGTCCAAATTCATTAACAAATAATCTTGCTCTTTTCCTTCCTACATAGCTGCTTGTATGAAAACACTTCATCAGCTGAGTTTCCAGCTCTGCTTATGAGTCATGATATAAGTGATAAAGTGAAAGTAAAGCCTGAATCTTGCTTTAGCATATTTTGTGCTGGAGGTTTATAAGCCACAAGCCTGTTAACTGGAATTTGTTCTCCCCATCTGAGTCCTGGTCACCACAGTCCAAGGCAAAGGCAAAGGAAGTACCACAGCATTAGGAGACCCTAGTTCACTGCAAGCACAAGAAGCTGACAAGCCCCATCAGAAATCCCTATATATAAAGCCTCTTCTTCTGGAGATGGGGGACAAGCAATGTTGTTTCATTACACATAGTATGTATATATCAGAACACATCTGTGCCCAGAAAAAGATGAGCAACTGCATGGCACTGTACAAAGCTGAACATCTCATTGACTAGATACGGTTTAAGTGTTCTAGAGGGAGGGAAAGAAAGCAGTGAAATGCTCTTGCTAAGGCAGGGCAGTGACCAGGGAAGTGGCTTTAATAAATACCACCTCCAGGAGGTCAGTAAGCCTGGCAGTCTTGCCTCCGGGTTAAGATGCACAGATGGGCACACTCAAGGGAAGTTGCACATTTTTCTTTGCATAAACAATAAAACTAGTTTAGTCATCCAGTGAATAGTGTGCTCAAGGGAAATGCAGATCTTTGAGTTAAGGAGCTATTTGCATCTGATTTGGATTTTTTGTCTCTTTGCTTGATAAATACTGAATAGATGATGTAAGCAAACATCTTACAACTCTCCCCCCCCTCCATGGTTTCCCACTGCTGCCTCACAACAACCCTGCCTCACAACACTGGCAGGTGTGTGTGCTGCTTGACAGTCCTTGGGCTGAGGTGCCCAAAGGTGCTGGGGTGTTACGTGCAGTCAAGCTCTGTCAGGCAGCTGCCTCTTTCCTCTCTGGTGCTGAGCACACCTCACTGCAGACTCTCATTTGCCATGGGAAGGCAATGCCTCAGAGGATGCCTCGGTGGAGTCTGCCACCTTTTGCTGTCTGATGTGATGGCAGCTGCATTACAGTAGCCAGTTGCATTGGTGCTCTCCCATGGGACTTCAGGGCATGCTGGAGCCCATGTCACGAGCCATGGCTGAGGCCCTTGGCTTAAGTCACAGCTCTCCCAGTTTATGGCTGCTTGTCAGTCTGAGAAATCCTATTGGCTTCCTTCTCCCTTCATCCTGCAGTGCCCAGGGCTCCCCAGTGCTTCCTCATTTCATCATGCTGTACCCCAATCTCTTTATGGACCCACTCTGGAGCTGCAAGCAAGAGCACCACAGCCTCTGAGGGATTTAGGAGCAGGGTTTCTGCTCTGCTACAGTGCTCCATAATGATGCTCTTGCTTCCAAGCAGAATTTGCTGCCTGCCACTCATAAGTGTATTTCTCAGTATCTGTGTGTATACTTCTAACTGGCTCTTCTTATTTTAGCTATCAGCTGAGATGTCACCTTCCAGCCATGTGAGAAACTGCCTGTTGATTGAATGGGAGACAATCAAATGATGTGCCTGGATTTGACACTATTTTACAGCTGCTGTATTAAAGGGATCCAGTAATGGCAGAGTTAAACCTGAGTGAATTTTTCTTTTTTGCACTTTAACAGCCCGAGAGGATCAGAGCTTGTTCCTAAAGCAAGGGAGCCCCCCGAAACTAGTTCAGGTAAACCCTAAATCTGGTTGGTAAGACACAGAGAGAAGGTGGCAGGAAGGGGAAGGAACTTCACCCTCAGAAGCATCATTTTGAAGGCCCTTCAGTATCTCGGGCCTCAGAATATATAGTGTCAATGTTTATTCAGAGCTAGTTGTTACATATTTCAATTGGCTGGTTCTTTCCAAGGTGTTTCTCAAATACTTGCTGACAATTTTCTTTTGCCTAAAATTGAATTTGGGAAATCTGAGCCAGCTTTAGTACAATTCCTTCTCACTGTGGGTGGCCTAAAGGAGACAAATTCTGGCACGCACATATTCTTGTGGGAAAGATCTCCAGATGGCTTGAGTTTCTAAACCAACGTGGCATGTTGTATGTGCTGTATGTCAGGCTAGAAGTGAGCTCTGCTAAATCAGTCCAGCTTAAGGTTGCTGGAATGCTTTTGTGGACTCTGGGCTGATGCAGAAGGCTTGGTCCCACCCTATTCAAAGTGACAGTGAGGTGTTTTCTCCCACTGATTTGAGTAAAGCTCCAAAACAAGAAACTACAGTCCTTCAGTCTAAGGACCTACCTTGCAGGTTTTGTGTAGTGACATAAGTAAAATCAAGCCTTAAAAAGTCATAAGGAGAAAGTATAAAAGGCCCAACAGATCTTATTTTTGTCAGCTGCTGGGGGGTAGGAACCCACAGCCAGTGCCTTCTCCTGACTTTAGCAGGACTAAGTAAGGCATGTCACCCTGAGCAGTGCAGTGCTGCCTCTGCCTTCCAGCCCTGCTTGAAGCCACTCCTGTGTCAGACAATAATGAAGTCATGCTTCCTGATGTGTCTACTGTGACACCATGGATCCAGGCCTTTGGCCTGGAAAGGGGCACATCTTTCAGAAGAGCATTCTGGCTTTCTTGGCAAAACCCAGGAGCTTTACCTTTATGCATGGCAGTAAGTGATGAAAGCTGATTTGTGACTATGAAATGAAACAAAGGCTTAGACCCCTGACCTGTGTGCTGTCACCGTAGTTCAAGACAAAATCTACCTAAAGGCATGCTCCAGTAACGCTCCTTCTCTGTAGATACCACTCCTTTATCTTGAACCAGAACAGGCTCTGTTACTTGCCATCTCTCTCTTCTTGCTCCACTCACCATAGAGTCCAGACCCATCTAGCCAGCTCCACTGCCCAAGTACCTTGGGAAGGGTAATGCAGATGCATTCCCTTTGAGCTTTCCTCATGTCTTACCATGTAAAGAACTTCAACCCCCACAAGTCCCGTTGCAGGTGATCATCAGTTACAAATCAAACCCAGCTTGTCTGGAGCTAGACCACAGGAATACAAAAGGCTTCGAAAGTGCTGCTGTCCTACGAGTTTGCCATGTGGTCATAGATGTGAAGTAAAGAGTGTTGTTAAGAAAAATAAGTACTCAGAACTGCCAGAGTCGATAAACCTCCGGAAAACATGCACTTGAAGGGTCAGTAACCTGTGGTCTCTGCTATGGACTCATACTGCAGTATTTGCTATAGGTTCCAGCTGCAGACCTTGCTGTCTGGGGCAAGGTCTCACAGGGGAACAGGCGCAGGTCTGTCCCAGGTGACATGGGTCTCATACTATCGTAAGAAATGGGGAAAGGAGCGGCCTGGCAGTCTACAGCAGCAGGGATGCACACTGCTTTTTACTGCACTCTTGCAAGCACAGTGACTTTGGATGAGAGATTAATCTTCCTGCTGTCTGATAAGCTGAACAGAGGAGGAAATTCGGAGGAAAACACGTACATAAGTTTAGTGAAGTGGGGACCTCCAGTGAGGAACAAATGTGAACAGCTCCTTTGAGATGAAGCAATAAACTTGGAGGAGAGGTGTTTGCCACCTGCAAAATTAAAAGGTATGGGGCTGTGTGTGCCAAAGTGAAATGACTCCAAAATGACAAAGCCCCAGTTCTCCTGGGTAGCTAACAATTTGCTCTAGTTAAATGTAATCCACTGAGAGATGAGAGAAACACAGGGACTGGCAGCTTGGGTCAGCATTAATGAGGGAAATAAAACGATGAGACATACTTTAAATTCCACTGAGGGGATCAGCAAACTCCTTTCATCACTCTGAGATAGTGCAAGAAATCCTTTATAATTAACCCGGAATAAAGGTGCTTCCTTTCTGAAGAGTTGAAATTGGGAAATCCTCTGCGATAAAAATGCTGTGGTGACCTGTGGCCATGCAACCCCAGCTGGCATCCAGGGTGGACCAGACCATCAGCCCTTCTTCCTGCCACAAACCTCCAAAGCAGTGCTCTGGGAGGCTCGGTGCCTGTAGGCTGCAGGAGGGCCTCAGCCTCCTGCCACATTGGACTGTGGGTCCCCAGCCAGCCTTTGTCTTTCAAGGTCAGGGAGTCTGGCTCTATTCCCCTTTAGACCACACCAATCCTGAAGTCTGCCCCATAGATAGGGCTGGAAGATGCCATGGTGGTAAGAGCATTGTTTTAGAAGGGACCTTTGCAGAAAGGTTCAGAGAAACTGTGTGCAACAGAAATCTTCAGGGGGCTATGACTGCTCAAGCAAAAAGGCAGAAACTTCTCAGATGAGACAAACTAACATGCTGCAGGAGAAACAGGAAGAAACAGACACTTCAACAGTGGTAGCAGGAGATTGCTTAAGTTAAAGTCCCCAGATATTCTAAGAGCTAGAAAACAGCCTTGTGTGTGTATATATAATGTGTGTATCTCTCATGCTATAACAGCATAATGTTTAGGTTGCAAGAGCAACCTGGTGCTGAGACTAGGATCCCATCCAGACAGTGCTGACACAAGTATTCCCTGAAGACAGTGCAAAAGAAAGATGCTGTCTTGGCTTGATGAACTGAGAATGGACTTAAAGAGACAAACCCTAATCTTTCCTAAAGAAAGTGCAAAAAACCCCTTAACTTAAACCAAAGTTTAAGCAAACTTTAGCTCACACAAGAAAAGGGTGAGGAGTTTTTCTTGTCATTATTTTACCAGCCTGGCCCTTGCACTAGTGTAAATGAATCGGAGCAGTTTTTCTCCTTCCCTAGTCAGCCTAAGAGACTAAGGTGCAGCAGTGCCCTCCCAGGGAGGCACATGTGCAGTACTGCTGTGCTGGAGCTGGGGCCAGATGCCAGCTCCAGAGGAGGAGAAAGCTGCTATCCACTTCTTCAGCAAGAAGTAAGGCCTCCTTCTCAGCTACAACAATGAATAATGTAGGATATGCAGCACCAACAACTAGCAGCGTGTGTGGGTTCAGTGCAAGACAAACCAGGCACAGATATTGACAAGCCAGCAGCACTGGCCTCTGCACCCCATGTCACCCGGGCTAGAGAATACACCATAGTCTTTTGAGTTAGCAGAGGTGTGTTCTTAAGACCTTCCAAACCAGGGCTAAGGCATTTCTAATGACATGAGTGACTAGCTAGGGATATGACTTGCCAAGGGCTAGGGTGTATTTTCTCTCACAGACTAAAAAGAGCAACAATCAGCATGCTACATCCTTTTGGTATTTACATTTTTCTGAAGAAAATCCAGGGCATTTTGAGAGTGTTACAAGAAAATCAGTCTGGCTGGTTCTCTGTGCAAATCAAGATATGAAATAAGAGTTTGGGCTGCTGGTCCCTACCCAGCACCTGGTTGCCCTCAAACAAGCCTACAAGGCCAGCAGGTGCTGGGAGGCATTCTTAATTTTCCCCACAGGGGAGAAATCCTCTGGGCATCACCCTCTGGATGAGCAGGAGATGACTCTTCTCTTCCTGATTCTGCCAGAGCTGTCTGGTGAGTGCAATGCTTCTCCCCAAAAGCGTGAGCGAGCTGTAACTCCTGGAAATGAGAACACATACACTGCATGCACCCATCTGTTCTCTCTCAGGGCCTGTACACACTGCAGCCCTTGCTATAGTCCTGGTAAGACTTGGGTTCTTCTCTGCAGTCTGTTTTCTGCACAGGGTTTCTTCTCAAAACATCACCTGCTGGTCCTGGGGTGCAAAAGCAGCTTGCATAGGGCAGCACCTCTCTCTCCTCCCCACCTTTGAAGCACACCCTAATCCTCTGCCTGCTCACTGTATGCTTTACATTATTCCTTGGGCACAAAACTCCCATCTCAGGAAGCAGAGTGCGGCAGGGCTGAGTCCCTTCCCTGTGGGCAGTGCAGGACGTCCTCTCCCTTGTGCCATACAGAGGGGCAGGGGCCACCCTTGGAGGGGTGGGTGAGGCAGCATTGCCTCACTTTGTGGCCCATCTCCCTTTACACACCCTCTGAAAGAGAAGGAGACCCTCTAGGGAGTTTTAGAATCATAGATTCACAAACTGGTTTGGGTTGGAAGGGACCTTAAAGCTCATCCAGTTCCAACCCCCTGCCGTGGGCAGGGACACCTTCCACTAGACCAGGTTGCTCTGAGCCCCGTCCAGCCCGGCCTTGAACACTGCCAGGGATGGGGCAGCCACAGCTTCTCTGGGAAACCTGTGCCAGGGCCTCACTTGGGAAGAACTCTCACAGGGAAGAACTTCTTCCTAATATCCAATCTCAGTCTCCCCTCTGTTGGTTTAAAGCCATTCCCCGCTATCATGTCACTAAAGGCCCTTGTCAAAAGCTCCTCCTCAGATTTCTTGTTGGCCCCCTTTATGTGCTGGAAGACTTACAAGGTCTCCCCTGGAGGGAGAGACATTATTTTCTCCCACTGGAGGCTGAAAAAGAGAAGATCTTTATTCTGCTTTTCCACCACTGGTATAATCCCTAGGAAAAACGGAGGGAGTTGGGCATCTCAGCCTTGCAGTTTGAGAAGAAACACTTTACTGATTTCACAGGGCTTAACATCAGGAGTGCTTTAAATCAGAGGCAAGGCCAAAGGCTTTGTTGCTAAACCAAACAGGCTGCCAGTGCAGAGCACTCAAGGAAAACAAACTGTATGTGCAGTCTCCACATATTACTAGAAAGGCATTTCCCCATCTGAAGGAAAGGGCCAGAGGAGGAGACTTCAGGCCAGAAAAGCAGCTCCCAAGAAACATGCATTTCAGGAGGGGAGTCAGAGTGGCCAACACCAGGGCACTGCACGCCTCAGCACTGCGACTGCCCTCCCCAGCAGCTCCTCCACCAGAAACACTGCAGCCCCGAAAGGCCGAGAGGAGCCTGCAGGGTTTTCACAGAGCTCAATGGAAAACAAACACAAAACCCAACCGACCAAACAGAATTTGCTCAACCACTCACACGTGGCAGCGAACAGGGAACAACTGCACAGAAAGCAAGCGCCTAAAGCCTGCCTAACACGTGATCCCACCTAACATCATGCTGGAGACTGGGGCAAGCTTAAGGTGGAATTAAGCTGGCTTTCTCCAAACTATCTGTGGAGGGGGCCTGCTCTCAGTGGCGTTTGCTACCTGCACCAAGTCTGCAATTCCCAACTTCAGCATGGACCTTGTGTATGCATTGGATGGTCAAGGAGATAGTTGGAGGCAAGAGATAGGTGGGATTTTCTCTACAGTACTTTCAGTCAGCATTTTGCCCTCTTTTATATAGCCCAGTCACAGGGCTCCAGTTCAGGCTTGTGACTTTCTAGTTCAAACGCAGCCTGGCTTTGGCTCACCCAGAGTCATACGGGATGCCGAAACACTCCATGAATATTCAGCAATGGGTGTTGGGGATATCTGGGGCAAAGGATGGTATCAGGAGTCAGGATGCTGTTGGTGTAACAGCAAACACACTCTAACAAAGTTCCAGCAGCCTCCTGCAGGGCAGCGTGTCTCTTCCTGCTACCTAGCCATAAATTCCTGCACTGTTTTGTAAGCTGCCCTCTGCAGCCCTTCCAAAAGTTATCTGCAGGTCGGTACTTCACAGGCTAGTACTGGCTCAACCACAAGTACCATCTATATAGCAGCTCCGGCTGAAGTTTTACAAGTTGGATTTTGAAGTTGCATGTTTTAATGTCACTTCACATATGAGGGAAACTGAGACACGGAGGCCTGAAGACACTGCTAAAGCAGATCCAAATCTACAAGTGGCATCCAGCTGATCCAGTCCCACAAATCCACAAAGCAGCTGCTCCCATCCTCTTTGCAGGTCTCTTCCCTGCAAAGACCCTCAGAGCAGTGATGCTGGGTGCTTTTAAGGGGCATAGTGAAAGGGGAAAGCAGCCTCCTTTCTTGCTGGCTGTGCTCGGCCCTGCCTGGCTGCTTCCTGCACTAACAAAGCATTTCTCTTTTCCCTCCGGAGTGTTTTGCAACTGGAACGGACAAGCTATCACGCTACTTTTCAAAAGCTGCAGCCTGAATTCTCACGCCTAGCAGTGCGCCACATGAGCACCCTTAACTTACAGGCACTCTTTAAATGCTGGCATAGAAGATACAAACCCTTGGGTTTCATTTAACTGCCAGTAGTGAGGACTTGTACCCAGGGGCTCCCACTGATCCAAGCTCCTCACAGGCACGAGGCTCGGTTGGAAGGATGTGTACACATGAATTCTCAGAGGCAGTCACTTTGCAGCAGTAACATGAGGACTCCAACCCTGATTTTAGGCAGGCATCGGTTAACAAAGAGCATCCACCTCACTGCAGGCACAGAGCCACACTCCGCTCCTGGGATAACAGCTAGCATACGCTGCGTAGCAGCTAGAAGAGCTTACAGTAAGGATTTCTAGGATCACGCAGAAGCACACAATCCCTAGCTCTTAAAGAGACATACATACTGCTTGCAGAGAACAATTATCAAGAGATGTCCTGGCGCTGGCAGCTAGCTGGGAAAGCTCCAGCCCCACACAGCTGCGATTGATCTCCTTCGTTGGCCCCCCCTCCGTCATGTGATGGTCCTGCCCCAGTGATTTAAGCTGCAGGAGCTCGGTGCTGAGTCACTCTGTGGAGTGGGGGCTTGGGGGTGTCGTGCTTGGTGGGGCTGGTGTCTGCAGCATGGAGCAAGTGAGTGCCCTCTTCACGCCGGACCCGGGTGCTGAGCAGGACTATGGTTTGGCTGCCTGGGGGTTTGGGCTTGGTGCCAGGGGCAGAAGGAGAGAAGGGTTAGCCAGCTGAGAGGAAATGCTGGGCTGGTACATGTCTGTGGTAGGGATCGGTAGGCTGACCAGCTGATTTTTATTCTACTCGCCTGTTCTCTAGTGTGTTATCTAAGTGGGGAAGCTGTTCTAATGCATATTTATATCCTTGAGTACTCTAAAGGTTTGGGGCCACTTGCAATTCTACAGTTTGAATATCCTTTATAACTTTTCTCCTTGAACTTTATTTTTCCTTCTGGAAAAATGACTTTTGGGTAAAGGATGAAGCTAACTCAATGCAACAGCAGAGGAAAGCAGTATATTCTAACCTACCCCTGCCTCCCTAACATGCCTTTCCTTGTGCCTTTGCCTTGTGCACTGAGGCTGCATTTCTGGCTGTGCTCCGGTGCTGCACCAGAAATAGAGCCAGAAGGCAGCGTTGGTGCTTCAATGGTAAGAGGTTTAGCAACTGGAGGGATTCTAACCCTAGCAGTCTGTGTGTGTGCAGAGCAGGGAGGAGGCATGAGGACACAGGGGGATGGGCCTGTGCAAGCCAGGCAAGAACAACACCACCACAATTAATTTGACATTAGTTTCTCTGCCTCATCTGGTGTGCAGGTAAGTGGAGCTCAACATTGTGGCACTTGGGCCAAGAGCACAGGCAGCAAAGCATGATTCCAGTTGTGCCTGACCTCACCAGACAGCATCCCCCTATTAGCTGAGGGAGGCTGGTGATGTTAAGTGGTATGGGGGGGAGGGCGTGTGGCTGGGAGAGTGAGTAACCTGGCTCTGAGGCAAGGATCAAGTGTTTTCTCTGTACTCTGAGCCCCCTGGGAGGCTGTTTTAAATTACTGGGCTGCAGCCAGAAGTGGGCTCCACTGACCTCTCTTTCTGTATGTAGTAGGTTGCTTTAGGTCAAGGCAAGAAGTGTTTTTGGTGGCTCCTGTTGCTAGGGAAGGGAGAGATCTAGGGTTAAAAAAGCTTTGTAACTAACTTTAATCCTATGCTAACAGCTCTGGCTCCTGCTGTCTTGAAAGCACAAGATTTTTTGCAAGGATATCTTCTGTAGCAGCTGGTACCTTTCTCCTATTACACTGGCTTGAATCGCCTCCTTGTAAGCTTAGGTTGCCTAATAGGGTGGGAGACCCCAGTGGAGGTGGGCTGTGAACTGGCTACTTGGCAGAGGGCTGAGATGGGCAGCTGCCCTGAATCAGCCCCTCTGCTCCCATGAAACCACAAGTACATCAGGGTCTGCCAGAGCTGGCTGGTGCCATGGCTTGAGCAGGACTGGTGGGCCTGCCTTGGGACACAGCAGTGCCTGTGCTTTGGCCCTGCAGGGACTGGTGGTTACTCAGCTGGACATCCAGCCTGGAGAGTGCATCAAGGTCAAAGGGAAGATCCTGTCTGATGCCAAAGGGTGAGTAAGGAGATGGTGAATGGATTGATGTGGCACTGAGGGAAGCCTGAGCTCCTGCAGTGTGCTCATCAGCACTGTGTGGCTGGGGCTGCTGTGCACTACCTGTTTCCCCAGGTTTGCTGTGAATGTGGGGAAGGACAGCAGCACCCTCCTGCTGCATTTCAACCCTCGCTTTGACTGTCACGGGGATGTCAACACCATCGTGTGCAATTCAAAACAGGATGGCATGTGGGGTGAAGAGGACAGGAAGGCTGACTTTCCCTTCCAGCATGGGAACAAGACTGAGGTGAGGCTGCAGGGTTGTATTCAAGGCCCTGGCCCAGAGCATTAAAGGGCTAAGGGTGCAGTTTTCCAATGCTGCTTTGTACCTCTGTGGTGGAGGAGGCGCAATCATGGAAAGGGGAATAAGCAACAGGGGAAGAGTCGCTCAGTAAAACCAGCCATCTAGACCTTCTCTTGTCAAGTCAATGCCCAACAGCTTGGATGTATGAAGTGCTCTACTCTGGCCTTCCTTTGCAAGCCACACAAGTAAGAACTATTAAAACACAGACCTGAGATTCAGAGTGGGTCTGTCTCATCCCTTTGTTGCAGAAGCTTGGAGCTGACCTTGGGGCAGAGCAAATAAGCCTATGATGGGCAGGGTGGAGTCTGAGCTACTGAGCATGGCCTTGACAGCAGCAACCACATCATCTTGTCCTGTACTCAGACTGCAGGTAGTGGGGAGTGAGGCTTGTGAGTGGTGATTTATTAGCCTTCATTCTTGTGCCTCTCTACAGATTTGCATCTCCTTCAATGAAACGGAGGCAACAGTGAAGCTGCCTGATGCTGAGTTCCAGTTCCCTAATCGGCTGGGCATGGAGAAAATTGAATACCTAGCTGTAGAGGGAGACTTCAAAGTCAAAGCCATTAAGTTCAGTGATCAGCTATAGCTTGCTTGGTTTGCTTTTTCTCCCCCTGCATAGTGAAATAAACTCAAACTTGCAATGGCTTCTTCCTCTGCTGTTTCTGCTCTAATCTGCTTGCTCCTGTATGCGCTACAGGGGTGGGAAGGGGTATGTATCCATCTATGTGCCTACCTATGCTGTGGCCTTGCAGCTGGTGCTAAGGTAGACCGAATGCCAGGCAAAGAATTATTTAGTGTGACTAAAGCTTACCATAGTAGTAGTTGTTGTGCCCTTGACCCTGTTTGATGTAGTAAGAGGTCCCTGGCTGTTTGGTTTCTAAACTCAGACTAGTCTCAGCCAGAAAGCTTGAACAAGTGCATGTTGGACATGTGTTGTGCCATGTGTGACCAAGGAGTGTTCAGATTCCCTTGCTGGGGTTGGGGGAGTTACAGGGAACAGGGCTTGTGCTCTTGCAAATAGCTTTGCTTTCCAAGAACATGCCTAGCAGAATGGCACTAGTGTACTTAAGGAGTAGAGAAGAGCAGGCAAGTCAGACTATAACTGCACTTGCCAGTGGAAAGACATGAAGGTGAGGCCTCACAGGCAACTTAGAAGTGAAGTCTTTAGAGGATCCAGGCTGTCTGTGATGCTTCATGAAGTGAGGTCTTGACACTGTCAGAGACCTAGTATTGTATTTTCCCATAAGGTCAGTGGCTTAGCACCATGTCGGGAGCCTGCGGGACTGTGTCTGTAATACTTGGTTGCTAAGCTGTAGGGGCAGTTTACTAGAGATACTAAATCTTGAGTTCACCAAGTGCAACTTGTTGCAGTTAGGCAGACAAACTTGGTAAACAGTGTTTTGTGCTTATAACCTCTTTGCTGTGTTCATGCAATGCCTTGGAGTGTGTCTGCTGCTGCTATTGCCCAGCTGCCTGCTAGCCATGTACCCAGGGCTGGAGTTGAGACTGTGGTGGCATTTGAAGATCTGATGAAAGGTAAACTGTGGAGTGTCAGGAGCCTGGGCAGGCTGCCCAGCTCTGGGGACTGGCTCACTGACTGCTGCAGCTACATGGGTGCGGCCCCAGTGCACCTTGGCTGGTCACTAACTGCTGGTGAGGTCTTCCACTGCTGAAGAGGTGGAATTTGACTCCCGATGGCTAATCTGTCTGCAGGACTGCATTTGCTGCTCCTTTGAACAGGTGAGTGGCTGGGCTGTCTGTCTGGGTGGGAGCAGTACCAATCTGTAGAGCATTTCAGCCATGTGAAGGCTTTTTATAGAGAGGCTGATGGGCTTGTAAGCCTGCTGCCTAATTGTCAGCACAACTGCTGCTGGGCAGCAGCACTGCCCAGATCTGTGCTACAGCAGCTGCCCCAGAGCTGGGTGCCCCCGTGAGTATTGCGGTGTGGGGAAATGGCTTTGGAGGGCAGATCTGCTGCTGGTGTTCTGATGTCCTATCTCTTCTGCCTGATAACCCTAGTTATGGAGGCCTTCTTGCAGCTCTTCCAGAAGGGCCTGAGTTGTAGCTGTGTCTTGCCAGTCACCCTGTGGGTACAGAGATCGTGACTGTGCATAGACAGGGCTTTTCCTCTTTGCTTGCCAGAGCTGATGCAGCTAATAAGAGCAAGGGACTTGGTGTGCAAATAAGCAGGATGCTCTCTGGGTAACTGAAGGTAAGCTAAATAATTGTACAAGCATTTAAAAACTAAAGACTCCTATGTTGCAGAGACACAGGAGAGCTTACAGCTGGGTTCTGTTCCTAGCTGCCCTGATTACATGAGGTTTTTGTGTCTTTTGGCACTGACAAGAGTAAAGCTGATCTCATTTTTTTTTTTTTGCCTGTGAAGTGGGCAGCCCTAGTTGCTAGGTAGGTTAGCCACAAGTGTTCCTGACTGTTATGCTCAGGGTACGAACTGTGCCTTCACCAGGGCTACCCCATCTTGTACTTTACACAAGAGTTAATTAGGCTTATCCTGCTTTCTATCACTGGCCACTAAGGAGACCACAGAACAGGAGAAAAGGGTAGGAAGGAAGCATGCCTTTGCTGGCACTTCCTGCTTCTTGAGGTTTGTTCTCCATGTTCCACTGCTGTAAATAATCCTGTTCCCATAAGGGATACTGCTAATTAGGCAGAGAAGTGCAGAGTGCCTTGGCTGGCTCCTAGGGTGAGGACAAGACTTCCTGGCTACATCCAGCAGGAAAGCAAGAATGCTGTGCCCTGCTGCAAGCAGGGGGTCACAGTAAGTGTAAACCTGTGGCTTGTCCCTGCCAAGTGTGCTCTTGTGGAAGTGCAGGGTGAACTGAGCTTGTTAAGATCTCCGGGAGAACCTGAGCCTTGCTTGCTTTGGGGAGGAGCAGAAGCACCACAGCATGGGCTAAGTAGTGGGGGGAGGGGGGTTCTTTTCTTGTATTTTAACTTAAATCCTGCAGTGTGTAGTCAGACTTACAGTCCAGCAATACATCCCAACAGGAGCCTACAGGAACAATCTGTGCCTCGGTTGCCTGAACACTCAGACTGGGATGGGACGGAAACAACACTGATCACTGTTGAGAGAGATGCCTTTGAATCTTGCAAGCTTGTACTTGGCTTCCATCCCTGGCTATTCTCTAGGAGTCAAAGCTGAAACACTTTATTTCCTTAGAGCATCATGGCAAGGGAAAACAGGACCTTGAAAACCCTGCAAAATGGCTGTGAGGGTTATAATGTGAAAATTTAGATTGGGTATTAGGGTATTTAGATTGGGTCTTCAGGGTTCTCAAGCACCGGAACAGGCTGCCCAGGGAATGGTGGAGTCGCTGTCCCTGAAAGTATTTGGAAGATATGTAGATGTGACACAGTTTAGTGGTGGACTTGGCAGTGTTAGGTTAATGGTTGGACTCTATCTTAAGGGTCTTCTCCAACCTAAATGATTCTAAGAACGCAAGTGATGTATGTTATCACCTCATGTCTACGAAGAGGATAACAAATACCCAATGGCAGAAGAGTTTAGTTTGGAAAGAGATGTGACAGGAATAAAATCTCATGCAGGACCTAAAAGACCAGTGATGGCTAGGACAGACCAGCAGCTTTGTCTCCTTAAAAAATAACCTCTCCCTGAGCACTTCACATTAACTTCATTTGACAGAAATAGGCCATCCAAGGGACTCTGTCTACACAAGCATGCATGTAACACTTCAGCACAGCCTCAAGAGACAGTTGCAGGACGTCGTGCATCTAGAAATTGTGCATGGTATAAGCATGTGCTAGGGAAGCTTATGGGCACTCCAGGTTGTAGTGAGGCAGCGGAAGTCAGCTGCGTCACCTCCCACTGGAATTTACAAGCTAGACAATTTCTTCCAAGCAATAAATACAAGGAATTAACTGACATCTTTTACAAAATGAAAAGGTGACCACCAGCCAGCTATGCAAGCGCATTCAATGTGCTCACAGTCATGTTCTTTCTTTGACTTGCCTCCTCCTTCCTTGATCCTAGTTTAAATAGTTACAAACCAAAGACAACTTCTGTAAATTTCAGGAAGTTACCCTCAAACCTTAAGCTGCACTACCTCATACCTGGCCTCTGTTCTGGTGCAGAACACAGGAAACATTAACCATGCAATTTCCCTTTCCCCATAGTGTGATAGAGGTCTGAGCACAAGGCTGGATACTGCTGGTGAGGGATACCAGGTTCTTGGGGTCACAGGGGCACAGACCTATGCAGAGAGGAGCCAAGGGATCCCACAGACCATGCTGAGATCCCCTGATGTCTGCACCATAACCTCCCCGCATGCTGAGGCTTTCCCTCTGAGGACAGCCCTGTGGAAACCTCCAATGTACCTACCTTCCAACAACCTGGGGTGTTTTCCCCCCTCAGTCCCAGCCCCCTGCTCTGCAGTGGGTACAAACAGGCACACACAGGCTGCAAAGCTTTCCACAGAGGGAAAAAATGTGCAAAAACGTGTGAAAAATATATGTACTCACCTTTTCTCACCAGGCTTCAGACTGAAGCATGCATCCTCCTGCAGTGTCTTGTGTGTGGGCTTGAGGCCAGCTGCCCCCAACCCTGCTGTCCCTCATTAGCTCTGATTGCCCTCATGTGCTAGCTATGGACACTGATCTATTTTTTAATTGCAGTCTTGTTTCAGCTCAGCAAAACACCTGTGGCATGACAAGCTGTGTAAAAGCAGGTCCCTTAGTCATTTCCTCAGTATTTGGTCAGTTTTCACCAGCTCTTAGTCTCCCCATCTGAATTACATGACAATTTTTTGTTTGTTTGGTGTTTTTTTGCATTTAAGTCCTAAAACTTCATTTAGTGCTAAAATGAAAATTTAAATTAAAGTAATGCTGGCAACCCTAGCAGAAAGGCAGAGTCTCAAACTGCAAATCACAGATTAAAAACCTGCCTGGCTCACATGTACCATGTTTTCTTCAAGGTGTAGCAGGAAACACATTTTTTTTCCTAATCCCAAATCCCAGCCTGGGCAGAGTCATGCTGACATCCCCCTCCAAGACCAGCTCACCTCCATCTTGCAACAGGGAAGGAGAAGGCAGGTTTTTTGCAAAGACTTTTAGCCACTAACACACAGCAAGTGGCACAAAAGCCAGAGCTACAGCTGGAAAGGTTGTGTTACTGTAGACACACAAACAACAGTATAAGCAATGTGTGTGTAAGTGTCTGGCAAGCACCATCAAGATTATGTAACACCCTGAATTCAGCCTGTTTCTGCAGTTTGTATTGAAGAAGGTCAGCAGAGTTTGGCTAAACCAGGCAGGAGAGGACCATCTCCTAGACTGAGACCACTCTGGTCACATAAATACTTTCAGCTGCATGACACAAACAATGTTTGTTCCGTAACAGATGGTTAGAAAACCCCTGTAATACACAAGAGGTGTACAACAGTTATGTGCAGGAGTCCTGCAGGAACACAGCCAAACCATAATGCCATGCCACAGTCAGCATACATCCCCCTCTGGAAGGGATATAAAGGAAGAAACAGCTCTTAACGTGAATCAAACCCAGATGTAAACACTGGCTTGGTGCATGGCTGAATAAGGCATGGAGAAACTGTAGAGACTGGGTCTCTAGATATGTCCCTGGTTTGCTCACATAGATTTAAAGCATAGATTCTCCTAAGGAGAGCTAGCTTTTTTCCCCATTCTGCAAATGACAAATCTCTGCTAATGTTAATATTCAGGATTTGTGTGCAGTGACTATGAAATGCTATCCAGCTTGGTTTGCTTGCTTAATTACCAGCCTAAAAAATTATGACAGCAGCTGAGTTGTAGAGATGATGGATCAAGCCTGACGCATAAACTGTTTCGGTGCTCTGTGTTTAATTGATTTTATAGTTAACCTTCACAAAAAATGTTGTGTATAAGCCTACAACCAGCAGGCCCTAGCATGTAAACACTCTTTACTAGATTTAGTCTTGAGGAAGGGATCTGATGTGAATTCCTTGTTACCATCAACTGCCCAAGGGCTCCAATATAAAACCCCAGATTGTAAGTTGGATCACTAGATTTTCAGAGTGCTTGTATCACATGGCATGGCAGAGCAGACTGTAGGCGCAGAATGTCACTAAAAGTATGTGAGGGCTTACTGAGAGGTAGATTTAAAAGACCTGCTTCAAGATCTCATGGAATACCATCATGGTGCAAGTGCATGCTTTCATCTTTTTCTGTTCCCCTGTGTGAGGTCTGGGTACTATCACAGCAATATGGTTTGATTACTTTCAAAGCCCAGGAAAAGTGCTCCCCAGCTCTCTGGTGCCTTAGCAGGAGGGTGTGGAATGATGAGCTGTATCTGCCTTTTCCTGCGAGTTCCCTCAGAAACTGGCTGGAAATTGAAGATAATAATCTAAAGAATGCTGACTCAGGAAAAATGCTGTGCTCCTAACACACGTGCAAACACAATGTAGCGTAACAGGCAATGAGGCACCCCACTGCTTTTGTACAATTAGCTTTTACTTTGAACTGGCAATGCATGTCAAAAATGTAACTACTACTTTGTCCCTACTAGGAGTTTTCCTCAAGCCAGCGAAGTGAGACTGCGCACTTGACCCTGTGCTAACATTGGACTGTAGCTGGCTGAACGGGCCAGGCAGCTGTCACAGGATCCTTCAACAGCCAATGGACTTCTCTGGACTGCTCAGGAGAAGGTATTTGATTCAGGCACTCTGAACTAAGCTGGGGAAGCCTCATGCACTGCCACCTACAGAAGGAACAAATTAAATATTTTGATTGGCTAAAAACAGCTCCCCCCACTGTTTTCCTGAAACTCCACTGAAACAAATAATTATTTTTGATTTTCCCTCTAATTTTGTTTTTGATTCAGCTGTTAAGGCATAAGAATCACCTCCCCTGCTTAGGGGTCTCATGCTGTATGAGCCCAAACAGTATTCAGTCTCAGGAGTAATGAAGAGGCTATGTCATCACAGGTAATTGCTGCTTCAAAAAGCATTACAAACCCAGGTAAAATTTCTTTTGGGTATTGGAGGGCTGATGCTTGATATGACAGAAGGGTACTTTAATTGGGCATTTTCTTTAGTTTGCCAAGCTGTCTGTGGAAGAACTATGATGTGAGCTATTAAAAAAAATCAAGGGGCTTTAAAACCAGCACTGAAAGCAATGAATGTTGTAATTTTCAATCACATGCTAAAGTTGACATTCACAGTGAATGGACTTAAAAACTACATAACTAAAATCTCCGCAGTGGTCCTGGTGGCAAGATAGGATGGGATGAACAATGCAACACCCTGGAGAAAGGAGAAGCTTGAATCACTTCAAAGTCTCTGCAAGGTTTGGAGAGAGGTGATCCATATCTGGCTCATGAACCATGGTGGTAATCTGTTCATGCAGATTCTAGGCATTTTGTTTAAGCGGTGATGTAGCTTGTTAAGAGAGGAAAGCACAAAAAGGGGGCCTGCCCCAGTCTACTTTACTGGCTGCAAACAGGCAGCAGTCCTCTAGCATTCGGTAAGTTGATGTGGTGAAGTTCAGTCAGGCAAATTTGGTTACTGCAGATTGCCCTAACTAGGAAATAATCCAATAATCCTTACAGCAGGCTCTTGCCTATCTAACCAGGGGCACAACATTACCATTACATGTGCATGGCTTCTGTGGTAGGAAGAGAATATCAGATTTCATGTTAATGAAAAGATTGTATTCTCCTGGTCAAAAGCTCCTTCACAAGGCCACTTAATGCTATATTTGGCACGTGTTGAAACAGGTTTAAGCTTCTTCTGGTAGCTCTTTATTACTTTAAAAAACAACAACAACAAAACCACAAAGAGATGCTCCAAGCTAATGCATGACTATGTTTGGGGCTCCCTCTTTTTGTTAAAGTTTTCACAAAATACAAAATTAAATGTCTTTTCTACATACAGAGCAAAGTAGAATCAAGTAACTGATTAGAGTATGTACAAAAACTTACACATTCTGTCTTGCTCTTTTAAAAATATAAATATCAATAATGTTCAGTAGAATGGGTTGGTGTTTACTTTTAAGGCTTCATTCTTCTAGATCCTTCATTATTTAATGAGATGCCAGGTAAGCAGGAAAGGAAGGGAAGAGAGGAGGTCATGTTTTTTATTAATGATGTCTTTAATTCTCATGAGACTTTTCCCCATCTCTGGCAGGAGGAGATTTCCCTCTACACTGATATAAGTTTCCAGCAAGCAGAGGTGGAAGAAAAGGAAAATAAAACCTTTATTATTGCTAATTTTTTTTTCCTTCATTAAAATCTTCTTCTAAACCTGTCTCTGTTCATTGTCTTTGTAGAGAATCATCTGCCAAGTACTTGGATTAAATAGACTCAAGCAGGAGGAGTGTATCCCAGGTCCACCTGGGAAAGGTTAGAGTGAGGAGACGACTGCTGGAGGTATTTTATCACCAACCCCGGCAGAGGTAGCAAGTGCTGCAGCTAGGGCAGCTGCTGCCCTTGCATCCCTGGGCGTGAAGTCTGTGGGGAGGCTCTCCATCAGGCACTTGAGCTGTTCCTGACCCAGTTTGATTTTATCGTCTAGCTCTCGCTGCTCTATGAGAAGTGCGGACTTCATCTTTACAAAGTGCTGGTAATCCTGGAGCTGTTCCTCAGAGAGGTAGTTGCTCAGAATCTCCAAGACCACCCGTTCTCGACGGTCAAGGTTTTCCTTCAGTTCCCGGGCATCTTCATGCTGGCCAGCCAGCAGCTGCTTCTTCTTGTTCAGTGAGCTCTGCACACGCCAAAGAGAGCACTTCAGTATCAGCAGCACCAAACTCATTGATCTCCCGTCTCTTTCCTCCCAACGCCACATTTGCCACCTCTGGGGGAGGTGAGATGGCTGCTAAGCTCCCAGACACCCAGTCAAAAGCCTGGGGGAGGAGGATGAATTACTCACTACAGATTAAACCTGAATCCCACTGAATCAGGACTATGTTCTAGTCAAAGTAGGACAGAAAGTACTCCAAGAAAGTCAGTAAAACTTGCTTGAAAGCAACAACTACCAGGAAAACCTGGCTTTGCCTCTCACAACCACCCAAAGAATGTTAAAACATAGCTTCAACTGAGGCAAAAGGCAGTGGGTTGTTCCATGACGCACAACACCATACACCCTTTCCTCCAGCCATGGTCACAGACATGCTGTTCCAAACATGGCCATTCTGTTTTGAGACAAAAGCCTCAGGATCTGAGACACAGATACAAAACTGAGACCAAAATTCACAGTGGCAAACCTGCATTTACTACTATTTATAACATAAGCACTATGGCACCTGTCAGCCTTTGGAGGTCCTAGCTTATACAAGCATGTTCTTGTGACTGCTGCTGTCCTGCACCTTGAAAAAGGCCAAGATGGCTGTGCAGATACATACCCTCTCTTCACTGTTGGTATCTTCCCCCAGACTGCTCAGAACGTTCTCTACACGGGCCAGGCGCCCCGAGAGGGAGAGCAAGAGGTTCACCACCTTATCCAAATCGCCAATGAACATCTTGTACTTCTCAAACTCGTTAGGTTTGCATAGTTTGCTGATCAACAGCTCTACCTCCTCTCCAAGAGCATTATTCATCTTGATGTCTGCAAGCAGGCCCTCCTTGGCTTCCTTCAGGATTTCCAGCTTGTGGGTTAAGCTCCCGATGAGCTCAGCCTGTCAGAAGGGAAACACATTGCCACATTCCTTATTACCATGATCTCCCTGGATCTATGGATGATGACAACAAAAGGATATGGCTACAGTTTCTGTAGCAGGGTCAAGTCAGCAACAGTGACAAGACATTAAGGAGGAAACAGAGAAAACTGAAATTCCACATCTAGTTGATAAGCACATCGGATTGCATGAAGATATACTTGTTCTGCCATTGAGGGAGACATCTGCTTTGATGCACCATATTCTGATACCCAGTTTCCTGTATCTGAAAGATGTAGGTTCTTTAAAGTCTCTGAGTGAAAAGAGCTACAGCCACATCTCCTGCATATTCCCCACTCCCTGCCCCAGCCTGAAATGTCTTATTTAGATGTTATATTTTATATGACCCAGAAGTGTGCAAACCAACTGGCGGAAAAATGAATTTAAGCTGTATTAATTGCATGACAGGAGGCTGAGCTGACACTTACATATGGCTTAGCAAGAAAAAAGTAACTGCTACATATTTCATCCTCCTGAAACTACTGACTGTTACTTAGCTGTCTTAGTGTTGAGGTGTGAGCCTCAAATTCAACTATGACCAAAGCTTCCTGCCTGTGCAGGCACTGCCTCATGGAAGGGGGAATCAAGCAAGCATTTACACCAAAGATGCTCTGAATTTACTCAGTGACTGAGCAAAGATGTGGAGAACATACACCCATTTTGTAAAAATGCTGGCAACTGTTTCACTGCCAAAGAAAAGGAGGCTCCCAGGGTTTGGTTACTTCAGAAACAGCAGTGCTGCACATGTGCTGGAGATCCTAATTTCTGTCAGGATTTAGGGGAAAGACATATGCAGAAGCAGAAGTCTATGGCCTGGGGCTTGCAGTTCTTGCTTCCATTTAACTCAAAACTGAGAGCACAGCAGGAAAAGCTCTTTGTACGAGGCTTGGGTATTTTCTGTCTCTTCAGTTTATGCACTGCTGAGACACCATTACATGTATCTTAATCTGCTCCACATACAAATGCTGCAGGATGAAAAAGAAAGAAATCACAGGGTTGCCTGAAAATACTCTTCAGTCTTTCCATCAAAACTGACTGTCATTCCATGTAAGAAGGCAGTCTACTTCAAAGGAGGAAGGATCTTCAAACCCCGGCCAGGCTGGGGTTGGTCTGGATTCGCCCTGATCCCCGGGATGGCCTGTCAGAGCAGGGTTTAGCAGGCTGGTTTTGCAGCAGGGACATCAGCAGCACTGCTTAGGCAGTCACCGCTAGATGGAACACTAGGCATGCATCCTCTGAGTGCATGGTTTTGTGGCTGCACTGCAGTCTGCTGCCAGCTTCCACACAGATGAAAGGCTGAATAAACCGCTTTATTCTCTTAAAATAAACAGCAGCGACCAGACTTATGCTGAAATGACTGCTAAGTCACAGTTAGTTCAAAGGTAGTTCGGGGAAGAGAAGCACAAAGGTGGTACTGAATCCCACCTGTGAGGATAAGGGACAACTAAACCTCCTTTCCTTGCATTCTCCCCTCAGTAGGACAGGTTGGAACCAACACTTGTCCTTCCCTGTGCCTTTGATCCTAATGCCACCTTCAAAAGAGAGATCCAAGATCCTCACTGGTTGATTGCTGGACCATATCCTGGGGAGCAAAAGAAGTGATCCATTTTAAATGATTACTATACCAGGAAGGAAAATTCTATAGCAGGACTGTATGGGCTGGGCAGAGTCCAGCATTAACCTCAACAGGTTTTCAGGAGCATGGAGCTGCTCAGATGACCAGTTGTTCCTCCCTGCTCCAGGAGCTTTGCTCAAGGTTCATATCTGCCCTCCGGCAGGAGGCTATAGGACCGCTGGGAGTGACATACCTTTGTTCTAAAGGCACGGAAGCTGTACGGCACTGTGACACACTAGCTTTGTGTTCATTAATCAGTGACTCTCCTGTGATCCCAAATGCCAACAATATAGTTCCTTTGGATACTTACAATGAAAATGAGCTTGGTTTATCCAAATAACCTCTGAGAGTAGCTGCCTTCTCAAAAAATGTCTATGCAAATGTTCTTTCACACAGACTATGAACAAACATGCCAGGCAGATCTTGCTGTCTGGCCTAGTCACTCCCATCTCTGTCTCTCCATGCAAATGTAACCTTTGAGCCCTGGGACTCATCCTCCAAGGCAGGCTCACATCTACTTGCAAGCCTGTCAGATGCTTGCAGCATGTCCACTGACGCCCTGGAGCAGCACCTTTTGTTTCACCACTCTACCTTTCAGCTGGTTTAAGGAGGCAGTTGGTTTTGAAGTGAACAGCACCCTAAAGAGTCAATCGGGCTGATGATACCTTTGAAGCTGGGTGCTCCACAACCAGTGGCTAAGGCCAGATAATTAAAGCAGCATTAATTAGCAATACATGCATGATCTATCTGTGTAGACTTCCTATGCAGAATCTGTGTAGGACCACAGAAGTAAGAGATGGCAGGCATGATGAGTGCCCCTAATCCATTCCAATGGCATGGTATGACAGCTCCTGAAGACTTAACTGCACCTCAAATGCTTCACAAAATAGGGAAAGTCTCCTTGCTTAGCACTCATTATTTGTGTTAGCACTTTGATGGAGGTCCCATTCTAGCTGTCACTGTATTAAAGCCTGGTTGGGAGCAGATTGTGCTTAGCAGATAAAAGCTGAGAACAGGTACAGTAAGGCAATATGGAAAAGAGACTAAGCTCCCCAAGTCAGGGCTACAGGGCATCACATCTTCTCTCTGCTTTTTTACACGTGGCATGGGGATGAGGACCTGGAGCGAAAATGTGGAGCTGTGCTAGATAGGTGAATTCTCTGCACTATGATGGAAAGGCTGGGTTTGGGATCCTTTCTTTAAATCCATGCCTGATTTCAGTGCAGGAACAATCACAGCATATGGGACTTGCACAAATATTTGTATCCTTTAGTATGTTTAAACTCTGCTGCTGTACAAATATGGGCTGAAATATGGGCTACTCTGTCCAGTGCAATGTAGGATGTTTTAAATTTACAGGCACAGCTGCTTTTGACATGTAGGCATGTGAAGGGAGGCACAGACAGGCAAGTACCTGCCTGTGGCTCTGTGGGACTTGTGGGCTTCACAACACATCTGTAATTACCAGGTAAACCAATGTGAGACAACCACAGGGGCAAATTAGAAGGCCCTGCAAAAGCCCTGGAAGACAGAGCACCCACGCCTGCACCAAGAACTGCAGGGGCCATTCCTCACTGAAATGGAGCTGCAAACAGAGGAAAACGTTTCGTCCTCCCCTGCCCTGCTCTCCTTGTACCCATCATACTGCTGCTGTTGTGCTGACTGAGCTGCTGAGGTGCACATCACTGTTAGCAGGTCAGTGAAACAATAAAGTGTGGAGGAAAAGGAGTAGGCAATGTTTCTTTGGAGGCAGTGAGTGCAGATAGCTGCTAAAATGGGTAAATTGGCTTCACTGAAGAGGAAAATCCTAGGGCAAACATCTTGCACTCAGTGCAGTCACTAGCTGGACTCTGTTCCTGTTTCTAACCTGAGCTATACGTGATCAAGTCACTTCACCTCTCCCTTTTCCTTCCTTGCTATGGGACAGGGACTGCCTCTTAGAACCTGTGCACTCAGCATTTGGTATAGTACAGACCTGCCTCAGGGTAGTGCAAGGTTTGTACTCAAATTTACTATGAGTACTCAGATTAGCTCTCTTTGTTCAATCTGGGTCACTGTAACAAAGCTTCACAGGGGGCCTAAACACACCCAGCCCTCACGTAACTTGGGACTACCAAAATCTGACCTAAAATAAAAATGCATTTTACTTCAAGGCTTATTATTGTTTCAGGAAGTTACTAGCAAGTGGTGGTGGTGTGTGCTGAATTTACCTTCTTCTCATTTATGTCCAGCAGCTCCTCTTCCTCACTTACTTCTGGCAAGTCCTTGATTTTATTCAGCAGTTCTGCTTTGGGTGCTGAAACACTGTAATATGCAGGACAGGTGACCAGGGTTACAGGAGCCTCCTTTTCTTCTCTCCTACACCACAGTGAAGAAAAAGAAGTTCAGTCAGAGCCTGACTTTTTCCCATGCCTAGGTTCATGGTTCTCCAGCATTTCCTCTTTGGTACCTTCCCAGTGTTACTATCCACAAAGGAAATGGCCCATTCCTGTCATTCACAGGGTGCATGTCAGCTGCTTTCATGCCTATCGTCTCCTTAAACGCTGACAGGTTAACAACTCTATACAGGACCAGATCCTTGCTGAAGGTAAATCAGCTGGTGATGGCTGCACTGACCATCTTACCTGGCATGGTTCTCCAGGTATCACTTGGGAGTCTCTATCTTATAACATCCACAGTGGAGAACTTGGGCTGAACTTTGCATCTCCCTCTAATAAGCAGGTACCTCCATCCCTCCATCAAAAATTTGGCCTCTCATTATCTTTCTGCCTATCACCGTTTTGGTACTGATTTTACTCTCATATCCCTGTTATTGTGCTTTGGATTGAATTGCTTCAGATTACAAAGGTTAAGAGAGCAAAATCAAGTAACCCTTCCAGAGATGGTTCATTTCCTGCCCTGTTACCAAGCTCAGCATGGTTTTCCAAATAGCCCAGAGAGGTGAGCTCAAAGGCCACACATAGAGCCAAGCTCCTGAGAAAGGGCTTTCGGTCTTCACACCTGGGGACAGAGAAGCTCCCTCTCCACCAGCGTCCACCTGAAAAATTCAGCATAGGCGTGTCCTTAAAAGCAGTTAGTGAGTTCTGCTGCAGTGTTAGCCCACCACCCAAAGAAGCAGTGCTTACATGTCATCTTCAGCCACTGATCTGCTAGCTTGCTTCTGCGTCATCTTCCTCTTCATTTGCTCCTTCAGCAAGCTGGTTCCACTGGGGAAAAGCCCTTCCATTAAGTCCATGGTTGTTTTCATTTTGGAATCTGGATCCAGGATATCAGCCAGAGACCTGTCTTTATGGACAATTTCTTTTGCTAGAGCCTCTGACTTAATATCTTCTGGGGTCTTTGTCTTCACTGGAGATGCTGCACTGTGTATCCCAGAGTCCAGGCTGCCTTTTTCCATCTCTCTGGTGATGACTTCTGGCTCACTGTAGTTTCCTTCAGGTTGAGTTATGGGCTGCCTATGAGCACTTTGAGGCACTTCAGAAGCAGGAGGTAAGTGGTGCTGTTTATCCACAGCAGATGGAGAGCTAGTCCTCTTTGATGCAGGTAGGGAGAGGGGACAATTATTTTCACGGATACTGGTGCCCCATCCTATTGTCTCCCACTCGGCCAGGGCTTTGGGAAAGCTTTTGAAGCTGCTGTGGACAGAAAAATTCTGTGAGATGCACATGAACTTACCACACAGGACCATTGCGAACACATGGTGAAGGCCTAAGACAAGTAAGTTTTCCTTCTCTCTCATTTATTTTTGTGTCTTACTCCTCATTTCAACACAAAGGCCCACAGTATGAAGCTACTGGCGCTGTAAGCAGTGCCTTCAACCTGGACACTGCTGTTTTGTCATTACGACATAGAAAGAACTAGTGAACGAGAAGGGCCTTTGACAAGGGCCTGTAGGGACAGGACAAGGGGAAATGGCTTTAAACTGACAGAGGGGAGACTGAGATTAGACATTAGGAAGAAGTTCTTCCCTGTGAGGGTGGTGAGACACTGGCACAGGTTTCCCAGAGAAGCTGTGACTGCCCCATCCCTGGCAGTGTTCAAGGTCAGGTTGTACAGGGCGTGGAGAAACCTGGTCTCGTGGAAGGTGTCCCTGCCCATGGCAGGGGGTTGGAACTGGATGAGCTTTAAGGTCCCTTCTAACCCAAACCAGTCAGTGATTCTATGACAAGTCACTTTGTTTTCTGCTCACAGACTGGGGACATTGCATTTCCCCAGCTGGAGGTACCATCCTGAGCTGTCTATACTCATTTATCCTTTTCATGTTGGAAAAGCCAATCACTACTACAGCCCTGGTTACATTCTTCCCAAATGGAAATCAGAGCAGCTCCTTGGGAGTGAAAGAAGCTGTGCTGAGTTAAACCAGCTGGGCACTAAGCCCAATGTCCTATCCTTCAGGAAAAATTCACTATTTGTGTGACTGTGACATATTTGTGTTGTTGCTTCTTGGCAGATGGTCACTGTTTCATAACAGCATTACTTTGTGCCAGATGTACTCTGGGAAACTCTTAACTGTTTGGAAAAACCATCATGGATTTTCACAGTTCTTTCTCAAAACTCAGTAACTAGAAGGAGTTAGCAGCCATTTTAACTCTTCATGCTGGAGTAAGAAGCATGAAGGTGCCTGCTCAGCTAGCAGCTGTGGGTGGTTCATTGTGGCACAGAGATCTCAGTCCCATTTGGCTGGAGCCCCACATATCATGCTGTATATGGCACGACAATGCCCAATTTGGTGCGTCCCAACCCTCTCCCCACTCCTACCTCACTTTGGCCTCTTCTGGGAGCCTGGTGGATTTGTCTCCAGCTGCCCCATTCCCCTTAAGCATCATGGGAGGGGGAGGAGGTGGGAATTCCTCTGTGCTGTTGGCAGAAGTGCAAGAGCTCAGCTCAGGAAGAGGATGGGATAGCAGTGAGGTGGGTGAGAAGGGTGGCTCAACGGCCCTGGGCTGGGAAGGCATGACAAACACCTCATCATCCTCATCATCCTGCAGCAGCGGTGGGGGTGTGAGCTGCAGGCTCGACTCTGAGATCCGGAGATGGGTCGTCCCCTGGGGAGAAGGGTCAGAAGAAGTGCTGCTCTGTGTCGGCAGGGACTGCCACCTCTGGGAGAACTTTGGCCCAGCTGCTAGAGGAGACACCATATCCCTCAGATAGCTGTTGTCTTTGACTGAATGAGCCCACACTACTTTGGGTGGGATGGATCTGTGGAGCAGCCCAGCTTTCCTTCTCCACATCATTTCTTCTGTGGGAGTCTTGGAGGATCTATCCTGGGCAGCATCCAAAGACTGTGCCTGAATATTACCATTGCCCTGAGGGGGTACAGCATCTTGTTTGGCATGGTGCTGTCTCAGAGCCTGGCCATCACTTGGACTCTGGAAGTCTGAGGGAGTCGGGGTGGGTGTACTGGGGGAGGACTGGTCAGATCCAGGAATAAGGTTAAGGAACAAGGACTTAAAGCCTTGGTTTTGCTCAGGATAGTGACTCCTTGCCTCTGTTGAGGATGAGACAAATGCAGAAGTCCTGCTCTCTGGCCTGGAAAGTTCTGAGAGCTTGTGGTTCTCATTCAGTGTGGTGGACCCGGTGACCACCTCGCGGCTGTGGTGAGGATGGGGATAATAACTGGTAAACGCCATTTTTTCTGAGTGGCTTCTTTCTTTCTTGCTGAAAGACACACCATGATAAGATAATAATTAATCAATGAGCAAGAAAAGCTATTGTGCATCTCCTTAATAAGTAAATTATGCAACCATGTGAGAGGCCCAGGTCAATGCCTGTTGATCTAGGTGAGGTGCAGTTGGGCTTTGAAACTGCTAGTAAAATCCAGTCTACAAATGCTTGGCACACAGAGCCAGATACAGTCCCACTCTCCATCTCCATTTTCAGTGTGTATGCCAGATCACACACATGTGTGCACACATGTAGCAAGCATCACAGCAATAACTTAACAGAAAGAAAACTAGGGAAAACTAAATGCCTGGCTTCCTTTGCAGCCTTGCTTTGAATTTTGTTTGTTACAGACAGGGCTAGTAGTAACTGCTGT
This sequence comes from Nestor notabilis, assembly GCF_000696875.1. Classification (NCBI taxonomy): domain Eukaryota; kingdom Metazoa; phylum Chordata; class Aves; order Psittaciformes; family Psittacidae; genus Nestor; species Nestor notabilis. The sequence continues at coordinate 34,937 of NW_009914788.1, forward strand.
AAGACAGACTGCTTGACATGATCTACCATCAAGCTCTGTTCTCAATTGCTGGTAATCTGGAGAATTTCAGCTTTATAGGCCCTGGCCGTGTTCAAAGTCAGGCTGGACAGGGCTTGGAGCAACCTGGTCTATTGGAAGGTATCCCTGCCCATGGCAGGGGGTTGGAATTAGATGAGCTTTAAAGGTCTCTTCCAACCCAAACCAGTTTGTGATTCTGTGAGAATTCCCATACCATTATCTTTTGGAAAGGTGCCATCAAAATGATTTGACAAACAAAGTGAGGCAGAAAAACACACTATTTTGACTGCAGAGAAAAATACCCCCCCCACCCCCACCTCTTAGAACCTTGTAATCCTGTTGGGAAAAAGAGCTCTACTTGGGCAGGTGTACAGAACCCAAAGCCAATACACTTCAACTGCAGATGGATGTTGAGGCTGCAAAGCCAGCAGAGTAAATTATTCCTTCCAGGTCTTTTAAAATGCTCTCACGAGAGTGTGAGAAACAGTGCCTGGCCTTTGAAGTGAGGATCCTGCTCAGAATCCATAGCCAAACCTACTTGCCTATGCGGCTATTTAGCTAGAAAACAAAAGAAGCAGTAATAATAGCGCTAGCAGATGCAAGCATAGATGGGCTAAAAACATGAGGCCATACCATAAACCAATAAAATACAATAAAGCTCTACTGCCAGTCTATTTTCTGTTCTTGAGATGCGTTGTTCACATAATCTAACACTACCTATTTGTGATGTCGGAGGCTTGGGCCCCAAATGTGCTCTCAGATATACTGGTACAAATTAAGAATAACTGGCAAAGACATGGGTTGTTCCGGCTTTATTCCTATGTAACTGAGAATAGAATTTGGCTGCCTCTGCCTGGGGGTGGGGAGACTTCCCAGACAGACCACTCTTGGTATTGTCTGTGGTTCCTGGACAGTAGCAGTGCGTATTCTTTTTGGATGCTCAGTGTTTGTCAGAAATACCAGATGGTAATTCTCCAATTGAAAGATCTCTCCTACCGTGGAAGCAGTTGTGGATTCTAAAACTGGTGGAGCAACAACTGTTCCCAACAGTGCTTATGAGACAGTTGTTTTATGACACATGGGGAGTAGCATAAGAGCACAGAGTGTAAGTCATGGAGCACGTGTGACTGGAGCAAGTGATGGCTGACCAGGGTTTCCCTAACTTCACCACATGACAGTTTTCCTCCTTGAGCAAGAGAGGTGGTAGGGATGGTCCCATCTCTTCTCCAGCACATTAGCAACTATGTCCCAAGGAAACCTAAAAGCATAAGATCTACTGCCTTCCATGAAGAGCCTGTGCATGGAGTAGCTGCAGACAGCAACAGGATGGTGATGGCTAAATGTGAGAAGACCAGCTAGAAAACAGCTGTTTGGGGCTGACAACCACAGGACAGACAAAGACTGCATCTTGTAAGGGATGGACTGAAGATGCTACAATAATCCCCTAGGAACCAGACTGTGAAATACTCACACTGGGGCAAGGGAATATTCAACAGCATCCTAATAGTGGAACTCCTCCTGCGACACATGGGTAAGGTCCTGGTCTACCTGTACCTTTCAGTCTGCAGAGGATTCAGGTCTCATTCTCACTGAGATTTAAGTGTAAAACTTCTACGAGCTTCAGCAGTGCACAATCAGAGCCCTCTGGCATCCAAAACTCCTGCCCATTCTCTTTCAGGTTATTTCAGGAGCAGAAACATAACTTGGGCGACATAGTTTAGTGTGTGGTGTTCCTGCTCATGGCAAGTGGTTTGTAACTAGATGATCTTAAGGCCCTTTCCAACCCTAACTATTCTATGATTCTATAAAAATCACTCAGCAGCCAAGGCTTGCAGGGAGTGATTTGCAGCCTGCGTAGTGGGACCCTGGGTCCTCAGAGCCAAGGGCTTTTTCCTGTCTTCTCCCATCCTTTCAACCTATATGTTGAGAAATCCAATACTGATTAGGAAGGGAAAGCAACCTCCGATGTCCCAGAAGAAAAGGGCTTTCAGAGCAAGCAGGATGCCTATGCAGTAGAAACATCGTAAAACTGTTAATACCAATAATCTCTGCACAGTGAAGAATGAAAATGAGAAACCTACATTTTGTGCCCCAGTAAACTTACTTTCAGTCTGGGTATTCAATCCTGTTACTTGGAAAATAGGTTGGGGGGTGGAAAGAATCCACAAGTAGTTATTGAGAAGCATGATGAAATGCCATCTCTAGAAGAAAGGGGGAGGCAGGATGAACTAAAGCAGCTGAATTGTTCTCTTAGGAAAAGAAATAAATGGAAAAAGTTATTCCAAATCAAAGTAAACAGGTGTATTTTAAATAATCATAAAAGGTTGAGCCTGAAGGCAGATTGAGTCCCTCTAGAACGTTTATGTCTTAGGGGCAAAACCAGCCAGCCAGTTGGAAGTAAGATGCAGCAAGACTAGGGGCATTCCTCTTCTTCTTGTGTGGTGAAACCTTTGGAGACAGCAGTGTTAACTCCCCCTGTGACAGCCCAGTGGGCTGACATTTACTGAGAGCTTATGAGCAACAGAGCTCCTTTGTGAATAATTCTTTGAGTCCCTCTTGATGGTTTTTACTGTAATATGGGTTAGCTATTTGAGCACTCAGAGCTTAGGGCCAACAGCCATTTATTATTTAAATGTAAATACAGCAAGAACAACTTCAGTTCTAGTTAACTTCAAAACAATCTACTGCTAAGTGGATAGTTATGTAAAGTCCTAATATTATGAGTTTTATGATTACACTTTTCTATTTTTAAAAACATTTCTCTTTCCCCTCTACCTGAGCAAAATATCATGCCTGCATAAAGGGAAGCAGCCTAAACACAAGCTCCCAATTAAGCGAGATGATAAATGAAATCTGCCAATTTTAGTCCACGCAAATGTTCACTGCTTCTGGGGAGGCAGTATCCTGGACTGGAGAAAATGAGACAGACTGGGACATTGGGATATTTTTTCCTTTATAATCCATCAGTTATGACAGAATCTGGATGTGAGTTTTAACAGCAGACCATACACATTTTGGAAGTTACACAACTGCAAATTTGTTGTACAAACATGCTCCCAAAATGACATGAGGAAGCCTTGATAGTGAATTAATGTCTGTAGTGGAAAAACAAAGGCTCACAGCAACTTACTCCTCCTAACTCTGCTGGATACACAGACCCAGAACTGTGCCTGTGGAGGTGTTTTCTCTAGTTTGTTATGATCCATCCATTTACATAGACAACATGTGACAACTGCTGCTGGCAGCAGGTTGGCAGGAGCTTATTCTGCAGTGAGTGACAAAGGGGACATCAGCATGTACATACCTGGCTCCTGCGCTGACCACGTAGAATGGGTCTCTCACCATGGGGCCAAATTCACTGTTTTCCCTTCTCAGCAGGTCCTGGAGTTCAAAGACAGTATTAGCGGTAAGCAGAAGGCAAAATAAAGTATGAAAACACTGACTTTTCACAGTAAGAGACTCTACTCCTGCTTAGAGGACCTGCCTGACTTTTTCTGGATGGACTGTGGACGAACAGGCAAACTTATTCAGAGATATGTCTTTTTAAAACCCTTCAGCAAGTCCTTGCCTCTTCTAAAAACATGCTCAAGGACATCAGCGTGACCTGGGTATTCAACTTTGTTCTACATGCAATCAAGAAGCTGAGACATCACTGAAGCAGCCTTAACTGGGAAGATAAAAGTGAACAATCTGTGCCCAAGTCCAGTGCCAAAACAGGACAGAAATGCTGTAGAGATGCTGAACGCCACGAAGGCTGGAAACTCCAGCCATGCGCACTGGTGCTGAAAAACCACAAAGTTCAGCACTTAGTTCTTCGGAAAACCAAAGCACAGGAGCTACCTCCTCTTTAGACATTTGTACCTTCTAAAACCAGATACATGTTGCAGCTGAAATACCTTTGTGAATCTGACACTCTCTGCCCTAGAGCTCCCACCATAGGACATCAGGCTATTATGAGACATGAAAGCAAATGCTAAGCCTGCTTTGGCAGGGGTTGGTATTTTCTGCCATACAATCTTTCCAGCAGAGAGCATTTCAGTGTCCCTTCCCTA